>NC_133333.1:1153404-1355133 GCF_042186555.1 Aquarana catesbeiana | reverse complement strand
ATTCGGTGTAGTAGGGCGGTATGGGAACCGGTGATGGCGGTATTCGGTGTAGTAGGGCGGTATGGGATCCGGTGATGGCGGTATTCAGTGTAGTAGGGCAGTATGGGATCCGGCGATGGCGGTATTCAGTGTAGTAGTGAGGTATGGGATCCGGTGATGGCGGTATTCGGTGTAGTAGGGCGGTATGGGATCCGGTGATGGCGGTATTCAGTGTAGTAGGGCGGTATGGGAACCGGTGACGGCGGTATTCGGTGTAGTAGGGCGGTATGGGATCCGGCGAGGGCGGTATTCGGTGTAGTAGGGCGGTATGGGATCCGGCGAGGGCGGTATTCGGTGTAGTAGGGCGGTATGGGATCCGGCGAGGGCGGTATTCGGTGTCAGGGTTCGGTATGGGATCCGGTGATGGCGGTATTCGGTGTCAGGGTTCGGTATGGGATCCGGTGATGGCGGTATTCGGTGTAGTAGGGCGGTATGGGAACCGGTGACGGCGGTATTCGGTGTAGTAGGGCGGTATGGGAACCGGTGACGGCGGTATTCGGTGTAGTAGGGCGGTATGGGATCCGGCGAGGGCGGTATTCGGTGTCAGGGTTCGGTATGGGATCCGGTGATGGCGGTATTCGGTGTAGTAGGGCGGTATGGGATCCGGTGATGGCGGTATTCGGTGTAGTAGGGCGGTATGGGATCCGGTGAGGGCGGTATTCGGTGTCAGGGTTCGGTATGGGATCCGGTGATGGCGGTATTCGGTGTAGTAGGGCGGTATGGGATCCGGTGATGGCGGTATTCGGTGTCAGGGTTCGGTATGGGATCCGGTGATGGCGGTATTCGGTGTAGTAGGGCGGTATGGGATCCGGTGATGGCGGTATTCGGTGTAGTAGGGCGGTATGGGATTCGGTGATGGCGGTATTCGGTGTAGTAGGGCGGTATGGGATCCGGTGATGGCGGTATTCGGTGTCAGGGTTCGGTATGGGATCCGGTGATGGCGGTATTCGGTGTAGTAGGGCGGTATGGGATCCGGTGATGGCGGTATTCGGTGTCAGGGTTCGGTATGGGATCCGGTGATGGCGGTATTCGGTGTCAGGGTTCGGTATGGGATCCGGTGATGGCGGTATTCGGTGTAGTAGGGCGGTATGGGATCCGGTGATGGCGGTATTCGGTGTCAGGGTTCGGTATGGGATCCGGTGATGGCGGTATTCGGTGTAGTAGGGCAGTATGGGATCCGGTGATGGCGGTATTCAGTGTAGTAGTGCGGTATGGGATCCGGTGATGGCGGTATTCAGTGTAGTAGTGCGGTATGGGATCCGGTGATGGCGGTATTCGGTGTCAGGGTTCGGTATGGGATCCGGTGATGGCGGTATTCGGTGTAGTAGGGCGGTATGGGATCCGGTGATGGCGGTATTCGGTGTCAGGGTTCGGTATGGGATCCGGTGATGGCGGTATTCGGTGTAGTAGGGCGGTATGGGATCCGGTGATGGCGGTATTCGGTGTCAGGGTTCGGTATGGGATCCGGTGATGGCGGTATTCGGTGTAGTAGGGCGGTATGGGATCCGGCGAGGGCGGTATTCGGTGTAGTAGTGCGGTATGGGATCCGGTGATGGCGGTATTCGGTGTAGTAGGGCAGTATGGGATCCGGTGATGGCGGTATTCGGTGTAGTAGTGCGGTATGGGATCCGGTGATGGCGGTATTCGGTGTAGTAGGGCAGTATGGGATCCGGTGATGGCGGTATTCGGTGTAGTAGTGCGGTATGGGATCCGGTGATGGCGGTATTCGGTGTAGTAGTGCGGTATGGGATCCGGTGATGGCGGTATTCGGTGTAGTAGGGCAGTATGGGATCCGGTGATGGCGGTATTCGGTGTAGTAGGGCGGTATGTGATCCGGTGATGGCGGTATTCGGTGTCAGGGTTCGGTATGGGACGGTACATGTAGATGTGGTGGTCATGGCATCATGTACCATCTCGGTCATACATGTAGAGGGCGGTGTATAGATCGGTGCTCCCCTCCCCCGTACATAGTTAACCCCTCGGAGGACGGTTGGGAGCTCCTCTGTCGGGGGATGGACATGCTGACAATGTGAATCTTTCTCTGACAGAGGTGATGGGAGCCTCCCCCTCCCCCCATCCACCGCGCCGGGACTTGTAGTCCTATACCAGCTGACAGTTTGTGGATCGGCAGAGCTGACACTCTAGCAGGGAGTGTGCGGTGAAGTTCCGGCCAATAATAAAGCCACGTACACCGACATGAACAAAACAATCCCTTCTGCCAGCCATAATTAAAACCACCCGCGACCCCCGGCCCCATCCCCCGCCACCGCTGGACCCGTTCCTGCTCCATCCTCCTCACACACCGGCAACGTACCCCTTCCCCCGCTATCCCCCGGGGGGCCAATAAACACACCGGTGCGGGGCCCGTGGAGCTCAGGAGACGGGATGCAGTATATATTCTATATACAATGAGATTCAATTCACACCCCTCCCCCCCCCACTACACAAGCCAGAGGATAATGGGGGGCCGCTCTGCAGACCTCCAAACAAAGCCGCTCCGCAACCAGGCTGAACAAAGCCGCTGCCGGCCGCACACCACCGCCATATACTGCTATATACTCCATATATATACCCCGCACACCACCGCCATATACTGCTATATACTCCATATATACTCCACACACCACCGCCGTATACTGCTATATACTCCATATATATACTCCGCACACCACCGCCGTATACTGCTATATACTCCATATATATACTCCGCACACCACTACCGTATACTGCTATATACTCCATATATATACTCCGCACACCACCGCCATATACTGCTATATACTCCATATATATACTCCGCACACCACCGCCATATACTGCTATATACCCCATATATATACCCCGCACACCACCGCCATATACTGCTATATACTTTATATATATACTCCGCACACCACCACCGTATACTGCTATATACTTTATATATATACTCCGCACACCACCACCGTATACTGCTATATACTCCATATATACTCCGCACACCACCGCCGTATACTGCTATATACTCCATATATATACTCCGCACACCACCGCCATATACTGCTATATACCCCATATATACCCCGCACACCACCGCCATATACTGCTATATACCCCATATATACCCCGCACACCACCGCCATATACTGCTATATACCCCATATATACCCCGCACACCACCGCCATATACTGCTATATACTCCATATATATACTCCGCACACCATCGCCATATACTGCTATATACCCCATATATACCCCGCACACCATCGCCATATACTGCTATATACTCCATATATATACTCCGCACACCACCGCCATATACTGCTATATACTCCATATATACCCCGCACACCACCACCGTATACTGCTATATACTCCATATATACCCCGCACACCACCGCCATATACTGCTATATACTCCATATATATACCCCGCACACCACCGCCGTATACTGCTATATACCCCATATATACCCCGCACACCATCGCCATATACTGCTATATACCCCATATATATACCCCGCACACCACCGCCATATACTGCTATATACCCCATATATATACCCCGCACACCATCGCCATATACTGCTATATACCCCATATATATACTCCGCACACCACCGCCATATACTGCTATATACCCCATATATATACTCCGCACACCACCGCCGTATACTGCTATATACCCCATATATATACTCCGCACACCATCGCCATATACTGCTATATACTCCATATATATACTCCGCACACCACCACCGTATACCCCATATATACTCCGCACACCACCGCCGTATACTGCTATATACTCCATATATACTCCGCACACCACCGCCGTATACTGCTATATACTCCATATATACTGCGCACACCATCGCCATATACTGCTATATACTCCATATATACTGCGCACACCATCGCCATATACTGCCATATACTCCATATATATACCCCGCACACCACCGCCATATACTCCATATATACTCCACACACCACCGCCGTATACTGCTATATACTCCATATATATACTCCGCACACCACCGCCGTATACTGCTATATACTCCATATATACTGCGCACACCACCGCCATATACTGCTATATACTCCATATATATACTCCGCACACCATCGCCATATACTGCTATATACTCCATATATATACCCCGCACACCACCGCCATATACTGCTATATACTCCATATATATACCCCGCACACCACCGCCATATACTGCTATATACTCCATATATACTCCACACACCACCGCCGTATACTGCTATATACTCCATATATATACTCCGCACACCACCGCCGTATACTGCTATATACTCCATATATACTGCGCACACCACCGCCATATACTGCTATATACTCCATATATATACTCCGCACACCACCGCCATATACTGCTATATACTGCATATATACTCCGCACACCACCGCCGTATACTGCTATATACTCCATATATACTCCGCACACCACCGCCGTATACTGCTATATACTCCATATATACTCCGCACACCACCGCCGTATACTGCTATATACTCCATATATACTCCGCACACCACCGCCGTATACTGCTATATACTCCATATATACTGCGCACACCACCGCCATATACTGCTATATACTGCATATATACTCCGCACACCACCACCATATACTGCTATATACTCCATATATATACCCCGCACACCACCACCGTATACTGCCATATACTCCATATATATATATATCCTGGTGTATATACACTGACCTAATGTATATAATGCCCGGCAGACTGTTATATATCTATATACACGTTCTCCATCTATATATATATATATAGAAATAATGCAACCAGACTACCCATAAGTATACGGCTATATACACCTACCTGATATATATATATATATATATATATATATATATATACACACACACACGGTACAGGTGATAGTGAGATTTCTATACAACACCCAACTTCACCTCTAACACGTGTACCCCCAACCCGTATACACCTACCGACCGTATACAACTACCTACCGACCGTATACAACTACCTACCGACCGTATACAACTACCGTACCTACCGACCGTATACAACTACCTACCGACCGTATACAACTACCTACCGACCGTATACAACTACCTACCGACCGTATACAACTACCTACCGACCGTATACAACTACCTACCGACCGTATACAACTACCTACCGACCGTATACAACTACCTACCGACCGTATACAACTACCTACCGACCGTATACAACTACCTACCGACCGTATACAACTACCTACCGACCGTATACAACTACCTACCGACCGTATACAACTACCTACCGACCGTATACAACTACCTACCGACCGTATACAACTACCTACCGACCGTATACAACTACCTACCGACCGTATACAACTACCTACCGACCGTATACACCTACCTACCGACCGTATACAACTACCTACCGACCGTATACACCTACCTACCGACCGTATACACCTACCTACCGACCGTATACAACTACCTACCGACCGTATACACCTACCTACCGACCGTATACACCTACCTACCGACCGTATACAACTACCTACCGACCGTATACACCTACCTACCGACCGTATACACCTACCTACCGACCGTATACACCTACCTACCGACCGTATACACCTACCTACCGACCGTATACAACTACCTACCGACCGTATACAACTACCTACCGACCGTATACAACTACCTACCGACCGTATACAACTACCTACCGACCGTATACAACTACCTACCGACCGTATACAACTACCTACCGACCGTATACAACTACCTACCGACCGTATACAACTACCTACCGACCGTATACAACTACCTACCGACCGTATACACCTACCTACCGACCGTATACAACTACCTACCGACCGTATACAACTACCTACCGACCGTATACAACTACCTACCGACCGTATACGCCTATCGACCGACCGTATACGCCTACCTACCGACCGTATACAACTACCTACCGACCGTATACAACTACCTACCGACCGTATACAACTACCTACCGACCGTATACACCTACCTACCGACCGTATACAACTACCTACCGACCGTATACAACTACCTACCGACCGTATACACCTACCTACCGACCGTATACACCTACCTACCGACCGTATACAACTACCTACCGACCGTATACAACTACCTACCGACCGTATACAACTACCTACCGACCGTATACACCTACCTACCGACCGTATACAACTACCTACCGACCGTATACACCTACCTACCGACCGTATACAACTACCTACCGACCGTATACACCTACCTACCGACCGCATACACCTACCTACCGACCGTATACACCTACCTACCGACCGTATACACCTACCGACCGTATACAACTACCTACCGACCGTATACACCTACCTACCGACCGTATACAACTACCTACCGACCGTATACACCTACCTACCGACCGCATACACCTACCTACCGACCGTATACACCTACCTACCGACCGTATACACCTACCTACCGTATACAACTACCTACTGACCGTATACACCCACCTACCGACCGTATACACCCAACTACCGACCGTATACATCTACCCTGCAATCCACCACGGCCACTGACAAACCAGGTGAGTGCGGACACCGCTATATACCCCACCTACCCAATCTATACCCACCCACTCTATACCCACCCCACCTACAAACCCACCCACTCTATACCCACCCCACCTACCTACCCACTCTATACCCACCCCACCTACCCACCCAATCAATCTATACCCACCCCACCCACCCACCCAATCAATCTATACCCACCCCACCCAATCTATACCCACCCCACATACCTACTTACCCAATATATACACACCTACCCAATATATGCCCACCACAACACCCCACTGTTCTCCGCACACCCACTTAATGTATATAAAGACTGTATGCACCCCATTATATGGGACTCCTACCTGTCCTATACACACCTTGTACTTCAGAGATCACCCCAATACTAGGCAGACAATTCTACCCCATTATCTCCATAGATACCTGGAAGACCCAACCTGACAGCCCGATATCTCCATAGATACCTGGAAGACCCAACCTGACAGCCCGATATCTCCATAGATACCTGGAAGACCCAACCTGACAGCCCGATATCTCCATAGATACCTGGAAGACCCAACCTGACAGCCCGATATCTCCATAGATACCTGGAAGACCCAACCTGACAGCCCGATATCTCCATAGATACCTGGAAGACCCAACATAACACCCCGATATCTCCATAGATACCTGGAAGACCCAACCTGACAGCCCGATATCTCCATAGATACCTGGAAGACCCAACCTGACAGCCCGATATCTCCATAGATACCTGGAAGACCCAACCTGACAGCCCGATATCTCCATAGATACCTGGAAGACCCAACATAACACCCCGATATCTCCATAGATACCTGGAAGACCCAACCTGACAGCCCGATATCTCCATAGATACCTGGAAGACCCAACCTGACACCCCGATATCTCCATAGATACCTGGAAGACCCAACCTGACAGCCCGATATCTCCATAGATACCTGGAAGACCCAACCTGACAGCCCGATATCTCCATAGATACCTGGAAGACCCAACCTGACAGCCCGATATCTCCATAGATACCTGGAAGACCCAACCTGACAGCCCGATATCTCCATAGATACCTGGAAGACCCAACCTGACAGCCCGATATCTCCATAGATACCTGGAAGACCCAACATAACACCCCGATATCTCCATAGATACCTGGAAGACCCAACCTGACAGCCCGATATCTCCATAGATACCTGGAAGACCCAACCTGACAGCCCGATATCTCCATAGATACCTGGAAGACCCAACCTGACAGCCCGATATCTCCATAGACACCTGGAAGACCCAACCTGACAGCCCGATATCTCCATAGACACCTGGAAGACCCAACCTGACAGCCCGATATCGCCATAGATACCTGGAAGACCCAACATAACACCCCGATATCTCCATAGATACCTGGAAGACCCAACCTGACAGCCCAATATCTCCATAGATACCTGGAAGACCCAACATAACACCCCGATATCTCCATAGATACCTGGAAGACCCAACCTGACAGCCCGATATCTCCATAGATACCTGGAAGACCCAACCTGACAGCCCGATATCTCCATAGATACCTGGAAGACCCAACATAACACCCCGATATCTCCATAGATACCTGGAAGACCCAACCTGACAGCCCGATATCTCCATAGATACCTGGAAGACCCAACATAACACCCCGATATCTCCATAGATACCTGGAAGACCCAACCTGACAGCCCAATATCTCCATAGATACCTGGAAGACCCAACCTGACACCCCGATATCTCCATAGAAACCTGGAAGACCCAACCTGACACCCCGATATCTCCACAGACACCTGGAAGACCAAGCCTGAGACCCCGATATCTCCATAGACACCTGGAAGACCCAAGATAACACCCCGATATCTCCATAGATACCTGGAAGACCCAACATAACACCCCGATATCTCCATAGATACCTGGAAGACCCAACCTGACAGCCCAATATCTCCATAGATACCTGGAAGACCCAACCTGACACCCCGATATCTCCATAGATACCTGGAAGACCCAACCTGACAGCCCAATATCTCCATAGATACCTGGAAGACCCAACCTGACACCCCGATATCTCCACAGACACCTGGAAGACCAAGCCTGAGACCCCGATATCTCCATAGACACCTGGAAGACCCAAGATAACACCCCGATATCTCCATAGACACCTGGAAGACCCAGCCTGACACCCAGATATCTCCATATAAACCTGGAAAACCAAGCCCGAGACCCTGATATCTCCATAGACACCTGGAAGACCCAACCTGACCCCCCCGATATCGCCATAGATACCTAGAAGACCCAATATAACACCCCAATATCTCCATAGATACCTGAAAGACCAAGCCTGACAGCCCGATATCACCATAGACACCTGGAAGACCCAACCCGACACCCAGATATCTCCATAGAAACCTGGAAGCCCAAGCATGACACCCCGATATCTCCATAGAAACCTGGAAGCCCAAGCATTACACCCCGATATCTCCATAGACACCTGGAAGGCCCAACATATCACCCCGATATCTCCATAGATACCTGGAAGACCCAACCTGACACCCCGATATCTCCATAGACACCTGGAAGACCCAACCCGACACCCCGATTTCTGCATAGACACCTGGAAGACCCAACCCGACACCCCGATAGCTCCATAGACACCTGGAAGACCCAATCCGACACCCCGATATCTCCATAGACACCTGGAAGACCCAACATAACACCCCGATATCTCCATAGACACCTGGAAGACCCAGCCTGACACCCCGATATCTCCATAGACACCTGGAAGACCCAACCCGACACCCCGATTTCTCCATAGACACCTGGAAGACCCAACCCGACACCCCGATATCTCCATAGACACCTGGAAAACCAAGCCCGAGACCCTGATATCTCCATAGACACCTGGAAGACCCAACCTGACCCCCCGATATCGCCATAGATACCTAGAAGACCCAATATAACACCCCAATATCTCCATAGATACCAGAAAGACCAAGCCTGACAGCCCGATATCACCATAGACACCTGGAAGACCCAACCCGACACCCCGATATCTCCATAAATACCTGGAAGACCAAGCCTGACACCCAGATATCTCCATAGAAACCTGGAAGACCCAAGCATTACACCCCGATATCTCCATAGAAGCCTGGAAGAAGAAGCATGACACCCCGATATCTCCATAGACATCTGGAAGACCCAAGCATTACACCCCAATATCTACATAGCCACCTGGAAGAAGCATGACACCCCGATATCTCCCTAGATACCTGGAAGACCAAGCCTGACACCCCGATATCTCCCTAGATACCTGGAAGACCCAGCCTGACACATCGATATCTCCATAGATACCTGGAAGACCCAGCCCGACACCCCGATATCTCCATAGATACCTGGAAGACCCAACCCGACACCCCGATATAGCCATAGACACCTGAAAGATCAAACCTAACACCCCAAAATCTCCATAGACACCTGGAAGACCCAACCTGACCCCCCGATATGTCCATAGACATCTAGAAGACCCAATCTGACACCCGATATCTCCATAGACACCTGGAAAACCAAGCCTGACACCCCAATATCTCCATAGACACCTGGAAGACCAAGAATTACACCCCAATATCTCCATAGACACCTGGAAGACCAAGCATGACACCCCAATGTCTCCATAGCTCCAACCTGACACCCCGATATCTCCATAGAAACCCGGAAGCCCAAGCATTACACCCCGATATCTCCATAGATACCTGGAAGGCCCAACATATCACCCCGATATCTCCATAGATACCTGGAAGACCCAACCTGACACCCCGATATCTCCATAGATACCTGGAAGACCCAACCTAACACCCCGATATCTCCATAGACACCTGGAAGACCCAACATAACACCCCGATATCTCCATAGATACCTGGAAGACCCAGCCTGACACCCCGATATCTCCATAGACACCTGGAAGACCCAACCTGACACCCCGATATCTCCATAGATACCTGGAAGACCCAACATAACACCCCGATATCTCCATAGACACCTGGAAGACCCAGCCTGACACCCCGATATCTCCATAGACACCTGGAAGACCCAACCTGACACCCCGATATCTCCATAGATACCTGGAAGACCCAACCTGACACCCCGATATCTCCATAGACACCTGGAAGACCCAACATAACACCCCGATATCTCCATAGACACCTGGAAGACCCAACATAACACCCCGATATCTCCATAGACACCTGGAAGACCCAACCTGACACCCCGATATCTCCATAGACACCTGGAAGACCCAACCCGACACCCCGATATCTCCATAGAGACCTGGAAGACCCAACCCGACACCCCGATATCTCCATAGATACCTGGAAGACCCAACATAACACCCCGATATCTCCATAGATACCTGGAAGACCCAACCCGACACCCCGATATCTCCATAGATACCTGGAAGACCCAACATAACACCCCGATATCTCCATAGAGACCTGGAAGACCCAACATAACACCCCGATATCTCCATAGACACCTGGAAGACCCAACCTGACACCCCGATATCTCCATAGACACCTGGAAGACCCAACCCGACACCCCGATATCTCCATAGAGACCTGGAAGACCCAACCCGACACCCCGATATCTCCATAGATACCTGGAAGACCCAACATAACACCCCGATATCTCCATAGATACCTGGAAGACCCAACCCGACACCCCGATATCTCCATAGATACCTGGAAGACCCAACCTGACACCCCGATATCTCCATAGATACCTGGAAGACCCAACCTGACACCCCGATATCTCCATACATAGCCCCCTCCCCCATAGACACAGAAGAAGAAGACAATTGTCGGGACTCACCCTCCACAGCCATGCTCGGGCGGTAGGTGGTTGTGGTGAGGAGAAGGTAGGTACAGACGGTCCTCCAGCAGAGCTCCATGTCGGGGGGTCAGCGGCCTCCCATGGAGGGGTCCGGGGGGGAGGGGAGCGGAGCACACCGACTACCGCAACCAACATCCGAGACTGACTGAGAGAGGAGGAGGGGCGGACCATTCCACCGGGGGGAGGAGGGAGGGGGAGGAGCCTTCTACACCGGGGACACCACCGCCCCTCCCTCCGACCGGGGAGAATGGAACCGTCCAACCCCCTCCTCACACCGATACATTGTATACAATATATATCTATATACTTCATATATCTGTATACAATATATATCTATATACTTCCTATATCTGTATACAATATATATCTATATACTTCATATATCTGTATACAATATATATCTATATACTTCATGTATCTGTATACAATATATATCTATATACTTCATGTATCTGTATACAATATATATCTATATACTTCATGTATCTATATACAATGTACATCTATATACTTCATATATCTGTATACAATGTACATCTATATACTTCATGTATCTGTATACAATATGTATCTATATACTTCATGTATCTGTATACAATATATATCTATATACTTCATGTATCTGTATACAATGTACATCTATATACTTCATGTATCTGTATACAATATATATCTATATACTTCATGTATCTGTATACAATATATATCTATATACTTCACATATCTGTATACAATATATATCTATATACTTCATGTATCTGTATACAATATATATCTATATACTTCATGTATCTGTATACAATATATATCTATATACTTCATGTATCTGTATACAATATATATCTATATACTTCACATATCTGTATACAATATATATCTATATACTTCATGTATCTGTATACAATATATATCTATATACTTCATGTATCTGTATACAATATATATCTATATACTTCATGTATCTGTATACAATATATATCTATATACTTCATGTATCTGTATACAATATATACTTCACATATCTGTATACAATATATATCTATATACTTCATGTATCTGTATACAATATATATCTATATACTTCATGTATCTGTATACAATATATATCTATATACTTCATGTATCTGTATACAATATATATCTATATACTTCATGTATCTGTATACAATATATACTTCACATATCTGTATACAATATATATCTATATACTTCATGTATCTGTATACAATATATATCTATATACTTCATGTATCTGTATACAATATATATCTATATACTTCATGTATCTGTATACAATATATACTTCACATATCTGTATACAATATATATCTATATACTTCATGTATCTGTATACAATATATATCTATATACTTCATGTATCTGTATACAATATATATCTATATACTTCACATATCTGTATACAATATATATCTATATACTTCATGTATCTGTATACAATATATATCTATATACTTCATGTATCTGTATACAATATATATCTATATACTTCATGTATCTGTATACAATATATATCTATATACTTCATATATCTGTATACAATGTACATCTATATACTTCATATATCTGTATACAATATATATCTATATACTTCCTATATCTGTATACAATGTACATCTATATACTTCCTATATCTGTATACAATGTATATCTATATACTTCACATATCTGTATACAATATATATCTATATACTTCATGTATCTGTATACAATATATATCTATATACTTCCTATATCTGTATACAATATATATCTATATACTTCATATATCTGTATACAATATGTATCTATATACCTCATATATCTGTATACAATGTATATCTATATACTTCCTATATCTGTATACAATATATATCTATATACTTCATGTATCTGTATACAATATATATCTATATACTTCATATATCTGTATACAATATGTATCTATATACCTCATATATCTGTATACAATGTATATCTATATACTTCATATATCTATATATATATATATCTATATAAATATATATATCTATAAATATATATATCTATATATATATATAGATATATATATATATATATATATATATATATATATATATATATATATATTTATATATATATATATATATATATATATATATATATCTATATATCTATATATCTATCTATATATATATATATATATATATATATATATATATATATATATATATATATATGTGTATATATACATTGTATACACCTCATACCTCCTATATATACATTGTATACACCTCATACCTCCTATACTGTATATACATTGTATACACCTCATACCTCCTATATATACATTGTATACACCTCATACCTCCTATACTGTATATACATTGTATACACCTCATACCTCTTATATATACATTGTATACACCTCATACCTCCTATATATATATACATTGTATAAAACTCATTCCTCCTACATATATATACATTGTATACACCTCATACCTCCTATATATACATTGTATACACCTCATACCTCCTATACTGTATATACATTGTATACACCTCATACCTCTTATATATACATTGTATACACCTCATACCTCCTATATATATATACATTGTATAAAACTCATTCCTCCTACATATATATACATTGTATACACCTCATACCTCCTATACTGTATATACATTGTATACACCTCATACCTCTTATATATACATTGTATACACCTCATACCTCCTATATATATACATTGTATAAAACTCATTCCTCCTACATATATATACATTGTATACACCTCATACCTCCTATACTGTATATACATTGTATACACCTCATACCTCTTATATATACATTGTATACACCTCATACCTCTTATATATATATACATTGTATAAAACTCATTCCTCCTACATATATATACATTGTATACACCTCATACCTCTTATATATACATTGTATACACCTCATACCTCCTATATATATATATACATTGTATAAAACTCATTCCTCCTACATATATATACATTGTATACACCTCATACCTCCTATATACATATACATTGTGGTGGGCACCTTCTGGCTGCCTGAGGTGGTGCTGGTTCCAAGACTGGTGGCGGGGGGCACTTTCTGGCTCCCTGAGGTGGTGCTGGTTCCAGGACTGATGGCGGGGGGACGCTTTCTGGCTCTCTGAGATGGTGCTGGTTCCAGGACTGGTGGTGGTGGGCAACTTCTGGCTCCCTGAGGTGGTGCTGGTTCCAGAACTAGTGGTGGTGGGCAACTTCTGGCTCCTTGAGGTGGTGCTGGTTCTAGGACTGGTGGTGGTGGGCACCTTCTGGCTCCCTGAGGTGGTGACGGTTCTAGGACTGGTGGCGGTGGGCACCTTCTTGCTCCCTGAGGTGTTGCTGGTTCTAGGACTGGTGGCGGTGGGCACCTTCTTGCTCCCTGAGGTGGTGCTGGTTCCAGAACTGGTGGCGGTGGGCACCTTCTGGCTCCCTGAGGTAGTGCTGGTTCCAGGACTGGTGACGGTGGGCAACGTCTGGCTCCCTGAGGTGGTGCTGGTTCCAGTACTGGTGGCGGTGGGCACCTTCTGGCTCCCTGAGGTGGTGCTGGTTCCAGAACTGGTGATGGTGGGCAACTTCTGGCTCCCTGAGGTGGTGCTGGTTCCAGGACTGGCGGCGGAGGGCACCTTCTGGCTCCCTGAGGTGGTGCTGGTTCTACGACTGGTGGCGGTGGGCACCTTCTTGCTCCCTGAGGTGGTGCTGGTTCCAGGACTGGTGGCGGTGGGCACCTTCTGGCTCCCTGAGGTGGTGCTGGTTCCAGAACTGGTGGCGGTGGGCACCTTCTTGCTCCCTGAGGTGGTGCTGGTTCCAGGACTGGTGGCGGTGGGCACCTTCTGGCTCCCTGAGGTGGTGCTGGTTCTAGGACTGGTGGAGGTGGGCACCTTCTGGCTCCCTGAGGTGGTGCTGGTTCCAGTACTGGTGGTGGATGGGCACCTTTTGGCTCCCTGAGGTGGTGCTGGTTCCAGGACTGGTGGCGGTGGGCAACGTCTGGCTCCCTGAGGTGGTGCTGGTTCCAGTACTGGTGGTGGGCAACTTCTGGCTCCCTGAGGTGGTGCTGGTTCCAGAACTGGTGATGGTGGGCAACTTCTGGCTCCCTGAGGTGGTGCTGGTTCCAGGACTGGCGGCGGAGGGCACCTTCTGGCTCCCTGAGGTGGTGCTGGTTCCAGGACTGGTGGCGGTGGGCACCTTCTGGCTCCCTGAGGTGGTGCTGGTTCTAGGACTGGTGGAGGTGGGCACCTTCTGGCTCCCTGAGGTGGTGCTGGTTCCAGTACTGGTGGTGGAGGGGCACCTTTTGGCTCCCTGAGGTGGTGCTGGTTCCAGGACTGGTGGCGGTGGGCAACTTCTGGCTCCCTGAGGTGGTGCTGGTTCCAGGACTGGTGGTGGAGGGGCACCTTTTGGCTCCCTGAGGTGGTGCTGGTTCCAGGACTGGTGACGGTGGGCAACTTCTGGGTCCCTGAGGTGGTGCTGGTTCCAGGACTGGTGGCGGAGGGGCACCTTTTGGCTCCCTGAGGTGGTGCTGGTTCCAGGACTGGTGGTGGAGGGGCACTTTCTGGCTCCTTGAGGTGGTGCTGGTTCCAGGACTGGTGGCGGTGGGCACCTTCTGGCTGCCTGAGGTGGTGCTGGTTCCAGGACCGGTGGCGGTGGGCAACTTCTGGCTGCCTGAGGTGGTGCTGGTTCCAGGACTGGTGGCGGTGGGCACCTTCTGGCTCCCTGAGGTGGTGCTGGTTCCAGGACTGGTGGAGGAGGAGCACTTTCTGGCTCCCTGAGGTGGTGCTGGTTCCAGGGCTGGTGGTGGTGGGCACCTTCTTGCTCCCTGAGGTGGTGCTGGTTCCGGAACTGGTGGCAGTGGGCACCTTCTGGCTACCTGAGGTGGTGCTGGTTCCCGGACTGGTGGCGGAGGGGCACCTTCTGGCTCCCTGAGGTGGTGCTGGTTCCAGGACTGGTGGAGGAGGGGCACTTTCTGGCTCCCTGAGTTGGTGCTGGCTCCAGGGCTGGTGGTGGTGGGCACCTTCTTGCTCCCTGATGTGGTGCTGGTTCCGGAACTGGTGGCAGTGGGCACCTTCTGGCTCCCTGAGGTAGTGCTGGTTCCCGGACTGGTGGCGGAGGGGCACCTTTTCGCTCCCTGAGGTGGTGCTGGTTCCAGGACTGGTGGAGGAGGGGCACTTTCTGGCTCCCTGAAGGTGGTGCTGGTTCCAGGGCTGGTGGTGGTGGGCACCTTCTTGCTCCCTGAGGTGGTGCTGGTTCCGGAACTGGTGGCGGAGGGGCACCTTCTGGCTCCCTGAGGTGGTGCTGGTTCCCGGACTGGTGGCGGAGGGGCACCTTCTGGCTCCCTGAGGTGGTGCTGGTTCCAGGACCGGTGGCGGAGGGGCACTTTCTGGCTCCCTGAGATGGTGCTGGTTCCAGTACTGGTGGCAGTGAGCAACTTCTGGCTCCCTGAGGTGGTGCTGGCTCCAGGACTGGTGGCGGTGGGCAACTTCTGGCTCCCTGGGGTGGTGCCAGTTCCAGGACTGGTGGTGGTGGGCAACTTTTGGCTCCCTGAGGTGGTGCCGGTTCCAGGACTGGTGGCGGTGGGCAACTTCTGGCTCCTTGAGGTGGTGCTGGTTCCAGGACTGGTGGTGGTGGGCACCTTCTGGCTCCCTGAGGTGGTGCTGGTTCCAGGACTGGTGGCGGTGGGCAACTTCTGGCTCCCTGAGGTGGTGCTGGTTCCAGGGCAGAGCTCATGGCCGCAGCCCCTGTTATCTGCCCTTCCTGGAACTGGCAACTCTATGAGGAGTCAGATCATGGCCAACTGATAGGGGTCCTTGGCTTTCTCTGGCTGCCGTGTGTACTCACTATCATCCTAGAGCCAGATATCTGGGGATGGTCAGTGGTGCTCACCGGCTGCCAAGCCCGTCTACAGCTAGCCATGTTCAGACTGAACTTGTATAGCCGCCAAATTTAATTTTTGACAAATTAGAACAATGTTGAGGTTCATCACTCCAAATAGAAAAGAAAAGAAAACTTCCTGGACAAACGGAAGACATCACCGAGAATAGCAGCCTTGGGGTGGCCCCTGGGGATCTCACTATAGGAAGACATGGGGGTAGGGTTGCCACTTTTTCTTCTAGCCAGACCTGAACACTTTAGCGACGCACAGTACTTTTTTTTGGGGGGGGGGACTTTATAGGATTATAACAGACCGGGGACACCTTTGGGCGCTCCAAAGAGAATAATAATGCAGCATGCATAGTGCCCCCTTCTGTCAGGCCCTGTTCCGAGCCACATTTCTGTCTAAATATTGTGTCTGGGTTTCAGGCGGACTGACACCCGGACACATGATTCAAAACTGGACTGGATCCTGGACAGGTGGCAGCCCTACATGGGGGTGCAGGTCATGTGGTGTGGCAGATCTGATGGGGCCAATAGAATGGTAGAGCTCCACTTCAATGAGTGTCTGTGGTTCTGGAAACCAGGAGTGAGGTGGCCCTTGTCTGAGGATGGCGCCGCCCGGCACTCTCCACGGCCAGTCTGAGCTTCTCATACGTGGTGAGGAGATCTCTGTACGCTGGCTGATGATATACATACATGACATGACAGGATCGGACAGGCAGAAGAAACAATAAATTCTGATAACGAGTCTGCAGAGAGGCGAGGTGATCCGGGCGGGCGAGGGAGTCCCCCATCTTATTAACATTTCAGGAGAGAACTCCATTTCTCCTCCATTGACCCAAATTCCCATACAGAGGCCGAGGCCTTCCACACCGCCGCTGGCTGAAGACCAACATAGCCCGCCGATCGAGTCAGGGTTCCCCCACAGCTCTACCCAGGAAATCTCAACCACCGCACAACCTTGGGACTTCTATAGCACCAACACATGCCACAGCGCAGTACAAAGAACACTGCCTCAATCACATCCGCTATCAATAGCTCTGATATATACCACAGTGCTGTACAGAGATCACTGAGCCAGTCACATCAGTCTCTGTACCAGAGGAGCTCATAGGTGGGAAGGGTTAAAATATACAAAGACAGGAAGGGGTAGTAGACCCTCCTGCCCCCATCTTTCCTCTTCCCTCTCCACCTGCTCCCATCTTTTCTCTTCCCTCTCCTCCTGCCCCCATCTTTCCTCTTCCCTCTCCTCCTGCCCCCATCTTTCCTCTTCCCTATCTTCCTGCCCCCATCTTTCCTCTTCCATCCCTCCTGCCCCCATCTTTCCTCTTCCATCCTTCCTGCCCCCATCTTTCCTCTTCCCTCTCCTCCTGCCCCATCTTTCCTCTTCCATCCCTCCTGCCCCCATCTTTCCTCTTCCCTCTCCTCCTGCCCCCATCTTTCCTCTTCCCTATCTTCCTGCCCCCATCTTTCCTCTTCCATCTCCTCCTGCCCCCATCTTTCCTCTTCTAACTCCTCCTGTCCCCATCTTTCCTCTTCCTTCTCCTCCTGTCCCCATCCTTCCTCTTCCCTCTCCTTCTGCCCCCATCTTTCCTCTTCTATCTCCTCCTGCCCCCATCTTTCCTCTTCCCTCTCCTCCTGCCCCCATCTTTCCTCTTCTATCCCTCCTGCCTCCATCTTTCCTCTTCCCTCTCCTCCTGCCCCCATCTTTCCTCTTCCATCTCCTCCTGCCCCCATCTTTCCTCTTTCCTCTCCTCCTGCCCCCATCTTTCCTCTTCCCTCTCCTCCTGTCCCCATCTTTCCTCTTCCATCTCATCCTGCCCCCATCTTTCCTCATTCATCTCCTCCTGTCCCCATGTTTCCTCTACCCTCTCCTCCTGTCCCCATCTTTCCTCTTCTATCCCTCCTGCCCCCATTTTTCCTCTTCACTCTCCTCCTGCCCCCATCTTTCCTCTTCCCTCTCCTTCTGCCCCCATCTTTCCTCTTCCATCCCTCCTGTCCCCATCTTTCCTCTTCCCTCTCCTCCTGCCCCCATCTTTCCTCTTCTATCCCTCCTGCCCCCATCTTTCCTCTTCTATCCCCTCCTGCCCCATCTTTCCTCTTCTATCTCTCCTGCCCCCATCTTTCCTCTTCCCTCTCCTCCTGCCCCCATCTTTCCTCTTCCCTCTCCTCCTGCCCCCATCTTTCCTCTTCCATCCCTCCTGCCCCCATCTTTCCTCTTCCATCTCCTCCTGTCCCCATCTTTCCTCTTCCCTCTCCTCCTGTCCCCATCTTTCCTCTTCCCTCTCCTCCTGCCCCCATCTTTCCTCTTCCCTCTCCTCCTGCCCCCATCTTTCCTCTTCTTTCTCCTCCTGTCCCCATCTTTCCTCTTCCATCTCCTCCTGTCCCCATCTTTCCTCTACCCTCTCCTCCTGTCCCCATCTTTCCTCTTCCATCTCCTCCTGCCCCCATTTTTCCTCTTCCCTCTCCTCCTGCCCCCATATTTCCTCTTCCCTCTCCTCTTGCCCCCATCTTTCCTCTTCCCTCTCCTCTTGCCCCCATCTTTCCTCTTCCATCTCCTATTGCCCCCATCTTTCCTCTTCCATCCCTCCTGCCCCTATCTTTCCTCTTCCATCTCCTCCTGCCCCCATCTTTCCTCTTCTTTCTCCTCCTGCCCCCATCTTTCCTCTTCTATCTCCTCCTGTTCCCATCTTTCCTCTTCCATCTCCTCCTGTCCCCATCTTTCCTCTTCCCTCTCCTCCTGCCCCCATCTTTCCTCTTCCATCCCTCCTGCCCCCATCTTTCTTCTTCCATCCCTCCTGCCCCATCTTTCCTCTTCCATCCCTCCTGCCCCCATCTTTCCTCTTCTATCCCTCCTGCCCCCATCTTTCCTCTTCTATCCCTCCTGCCCCCATCTTTCCTCTTCTATCCCTCCTGCCCACATCTTTCCTCTTCCCTCTCCTCCTGTCCCCATCTTTCTTCTTTCCTCTCCTTCTGCCCCCATCTTTCCTCTTCACTCTCCTCCTGTCCCCATCTTTCCTCTTCCCTCTCCTCCTGCCCCCATCTTTCCTCTTCCATCTCCTCCTGCCCCCATCTTTCCTCTTCACTCTCCTCCTGTCCCCATCTTTCCTCTTCCCTCTCCTCCTGCCCCCATCTTTCCTCTTCCCTCTCCTCCTGCCCCCATCTCTCCTCTTCCCTCTCCTCCTGTCCCCATCTTTCCTCTTCCCTCTCCTCCTGTCCCCATCTTTCCTCTTCCCTCTCCTCCTGCCCCCATCTTTCCTCTTCCCTCTCCTCCTGCCCCCATCTTTCCTCTTCCCTCTCCTCCTGCCCCCATCTTTCCTCTTCCCTCTCCTCCTGTCCCCATCTTTCCTCTTCCATCTCCTCCTGTCCCCATCTTTCCTCTTCCCTCTCCTCCTGCCCCCATCTTTCCTCTTCCCTCTCCTCCTGCCCCCATCTTTCCTGTTCCCTCTCCTCCTGTCCCCATCTTTCCTCTTCCCTCTCCTCCTGTCCCCATCTTTCCTCTTTCCTCTCCTCCTGTCCCCATCTTTCCTCTTCTATCTCCCCCTGTCCCCATCTTTCCTCTTCCATCCCTCCTGCCCCCATTTTTCCTCTTCCCTCTCCTGCCCCCATATTTCCTCTTCCCTCTCCTCTTGCCCCCATCTTTCCTCTTTCCTCTCCTTTTGCCCCCATCTTTCCTCTTCTATCTCCTCCTGTCCCCATCTTTCCTCTTCCCTCTCCTCCTGCCCCCATCTTTCCTCTTCCCTCTCCTCCTGCCCCCATCTTTCCTCTTCCCTCTCCTCCTGCCTCCATCTTTCCTCTTCCCTCTCCTCCTGCCCCCATCTTTCCTCTTCCATCCCTTCCTGCCCTCATCTTTCCTCTTCCATCTCCTTCTGCCCCCATCTTTCCTCTTCTATCTCTCCTGCCCCCATCTTTCCTCTTCCCTCTCCTCCTGCCCCCAACTTTCCTCTTCTATCCCCTCCTGCCCCCATCTTTCCTCTTCCCTCTCCTCCTGCCCCCATCTTTCCTTTTCCCTCTCCTCCTGCCCCCATCTTTCCTCTTCCCTCTCCTCCTGACCCCATCTTTCCTTTTCCCTCTCCTCCTGACCCCATCTTTCCTTTTCCCTCTCCTCCTGCCCCCATCTTTCCTCTTCCCTCTCCTCCTGCCCCCATCTTTCCTCTTCCATCTCCTCTTGCCCCCATCTTTCCTTTTCCCTCTCCTTTTGCCCCCATCTTTCCTCTTCCATCCCTCCTGCCCCCATCTTTCCTCTTCTATCTCCTCCTGCCCCCATCTTTCCTCTTCCATCTCCTCCTGCCCCCATCTTTCCTCTTCCCTCTCCTTCTGCCCCCATCTTTCCTCTTCCATCCCTCCTGCCCCCATCTTTCCTCTTCTATCCCTCCTGCCCCCATCTTTCCTCTTCTATCCCTCCTGCCTCCATCTTTCCTCTTCTATCCCCTCCTGCCCCATCTTTCCTCTTCTTTCCCTCCTGCCCCCATCTTTCCTCTTCCCTTTCCTCCTGCCCCCATCTTTCCTCTTCCATCTCCTCCTACCCCCATCTTTTCTCTTCCATCTCTTCCTGTCCCCATCTTTCCTCTTCCCTCTCCTCCTGCCCCCATCTTTCCTCTTCTATCCCCTCTTGCCCCATTTTTCCTCTTCTATCCCTCCTGCCCCCATCTTTCCTCTTCCCTCTCCTCCTGCCCCCATCTTTCCTCTTCTATCTCCTTCTGTCCCCATCTTTCCTCTTCCATCTCCTCCTGCCTCCATCTTTCCTCTTCTATCTCCTCCTGTCCCCATCTTTCCTCCTCCATCTCCTATTGCCCCCATCTTTCCTCTTCCATCCCTCCTGCCCCTATCTTTCCTCTTCCCTCTCCTTCTGCCCCCATCTTTCCTCTTCTTTCTCCTCCTGCCCCCATCTTTCCTCTTCTATCTCCTCCTGCCCCCATCTTTCCTCTTCTTTCTCCTCCTGCCCCCATCTTTCCTCTTCTATCTCCTCCTGTCCCCATCTTTCCTCTTTCATCTCCTGCTGTCCCCATCTTTCCTCTTCCCTCTCCTCCTGCCCCCATTTTTCCTCTTCCATCCCTCCTGCCCCCATCTTTCTTCTCCCATCCCTCCTGCCCCATCTTTGCTCTTCCATCTCTCCTGCCCCCATCTTGTCTCTTCTATCCCTTCTGCCCCCATCTTTCCTCTTCTATCCCTCCTACCCCCATCTTTCCTCTTCCCTCTCCTCCTGTCCCCATCTTTCCTCTTCCCTCTCCTTCTGCCCCCATCTTTCCTCTTCACTCTCCTCCTGTCCCCATCTTTACTCTTCCCTCTCCTCCTGCCCCCATCTTTCCTCTTCCATCTCCTCCTGCCTCCATCTTTCCTCTTCCTTCTCCTCCTGTCCCCATCTTTCCTCTTCCCTCTCCTCCTGCCCCCATCTTTCTTCTCCCATCTCCTCCTGCCCCCATCTTTCCTCTTCCCTCTCCTCCTGCCCCCATCTTTCCTCTTCCATCCCTCCTGCCCCCATCTTTCCTCTTCCCTCTCCTCCTGCCCCCATCTTTCCTCTTCCCTCTCCTCCTGCCCCCATCTTTCCTCTTCCATCCCTCCTGCCCCCATCTTTCCTATTCCCTCTCCTCCTGCCCCCATCTTTCCTCTTCCCTCTCCTCCTGTCCCCATCTTTCCTCTTTCCTCTCCTCCTGTCCCCATCTTTCCTCTTCTATCTCCTCCTGTCCCCATCTTTCCTCTTCTATCTCCTCCTGTCCCCATCTTTCCTCTTCCATCTCCTCCTGTCCCTATCTTTTCTCTTCCCTCTCCTCCTGTCCCCATCTTTCCTCTTCTATCTCCTTCTGTCCCCATCTTTCCTCTTCCCTCTCCTCCTGTCCCCATCTTTCCTCTTCCATCTCCTCCTGCCCCCATCTTTCCTCTTCCATCCCTCCTGCCCCCATCTTTCCTCTTCCATCTCCTCCTGTCCCCATCTTTCCTCTTCCCTCTCCTCCTGACCCCATCTTTCCTCTTCCCTCTCCTCCTGTCCCCATCTTTCCTCTTTCCTCTCCTCCTGTCCCCATCTTTCCTCTTCTATCTCCTCCTGTCCCCATCTTTCCTCTTCTATCTCCCCCTGTCCCCATCTTTCCTCTTCCATCTCCTCCTGTCCCTATCTTTCCTCTTCCCTCTCCTCCTGTCCCCATCTTTCCTCTTCCATCTCCTCCTGCCCCCATCTTTCCTCTTCCATCCCTCCTGCCCCCATCTTTCCTCTTCCATCTCCTCCTGCCCCCATCTTTCCTCTTCCCTCTCCTCCTGACCCCATCTTTCCTCTTCCCTCTCCTCCTGCCCCCATCTTTCCTCTTCTATCCCCTCTTGCCCCATTTTTCCTCTTCTATCCCTCCTGCCCCCATCTTTCCTCTTCCCTCTCCTCCTGCCCCCATCTTTCCTCTTCTATCTCCTTCTGTCCCCATCTTTCCTCTTCCATCTCCTCCTGCCTCCATCTTTCCTCTTCTATCTCCTCCTGTCCCCATCTTTCCTCCTCCATCTCCTATTGCCCCCATCTTTCCTCTTCCATCCCTCCTGCCCCTATCTTTCCTCTTCCCTCTCCTTCTGCCCCCATCTTTCCTCTTCTTTCTCCTCCTGCCCCCATCTTTCCTCTTCTATCTCCTCCTGCCCCCATCTTTCCTCTTCTTTCTCCTCCTGCCCCCATCTTTCCTCTTCTATCTCCTCCTGTCCCCATCTTTCCTCTTTCATCTCCTGCTGTCCCCATCTTTCCTCTTCCCTCTCCTCCTGCCCCCATTTTTCCTCTTCCATCCCTCCTGCCCCCATCTTTCTTCTCCCATCCCTCCTGCCCCATCTTTGCTCTTCCATCTCTCCTGCCCCCATCTTTCCTCTTCTATCCCTTCTGCCCCCATCTTTCCTCTTCTATCCCTCCTACCCCCATCTTTCCTCTTCCCTCTCCTCCTGTCCCCATCTTTCCTCTTCCCTCTCCTTCTGCCCCCATCTTTCCTCTTTACTCTCCTCCTGTCCCCATCTTTACTCTTCCCTCTCCTCCTGCCCCCATCTTTCCTCTTCCATCTCCTCCTGCCTCCATCTTTCCTCTTCCTTCTCCTCCTGTCCCCATCTTTCCTCTTCCCTCTCCTCCTGCCCCCATCTTTCTTCTCCCATCTCCTCCTGCCCCCATCTTTCCTCTTCCCTCTCCTCCTGCCCCCATCTTTCCTCTTCCATCCCTCCTGCCCCCATCTTTCCTCTTCCCTCTCCTCCTGCCCCCATCTTTCCTCTTCCCTCTCCTCCTGCCCCCATCTTTCCTCTTCCATCCCTCCTGCCCCCATCTTTCCTATTCCCTCTCCTCCTGCCCCCATCTTTCCTCTTCCCTCTCCTCCTGTCCCCATCTTTCCTCTTTCCTCTCCTCCTGTCCCCATCTTTCCTCTTCTATCTCCTCCTGTCCCCATCTTTCCTCTTCTATCTCCTCCTGTCCCCATCTTTCCTCTTCCATCTCCTCCTGTCCCTATCTTTTCTCTTCCCTCTCCTCCTGTCCCCATCTTTCCTCTTCTATCTCCTTCTGTCCCCATCTTTCCTCTTCCCTCTCCTCCTGTCCCCATCTTTCCTCTTCCTTCTCCTCCTGCCCCCATCTTTCCTCTTCCATCCCTCCTGCCCCCATCTTTCCTCTTCCATCTCCTCCTGTCCCCATCTTTCCTCTTCCCTCTCCTCCTGACCCCATCTTTCCTCTTCCCTCTCCTCCTGTCCCCATCTTTCCTCTTTCCTCTCCTCCTGTCCCCATCTTTCCTCTTCTATCTCCTCCTGTCCCCATCTTTCCTCTTCTATCTCCCCCTGTCCCCATCTTTCCTCTTCCATCTCCTCCTGTCCCTATCTTTCCTCTTCCCTCTCCTCCTGTCCCCATCTTTCCTCTTCCATCTCCTCCTGCCCCCATCTTTCCTCTTCCATCCCTCCTGCCCCCATCTTTCCTCTTCCATCTCCTCCTGCCCCCATCTTTCCTCTTCCCTCTCCTCCTGACCCCATCTTTCCTTTTCCCTCTCCTCCTGACCCCATCTTTCCTTTTCCCTCTCCTCCTGCCCCCATCTTTCCTCTTCCCTCTCCTCCTGCCCCCATCTTTCCTCTTCCATCTCCTCTTGCCCCCATCTTTCCTTTTCCCTCTCCTTTTGCCCCCATCTTTCCTCTTCCATCCCTCCTGCCCCCATCTTTCCTCTTCTATCTCCTCCTGCCCCCATCTTTCCTCTTCCATCTCCTCCTGCCCCCATCTTTCCTCTTCCCTCTCCTTCTGCCCCCATCTTTCCTCTTCCATCCCTCCTGCCCCCATCTTTCCTCTTCTATCCCTCCTGCCCCCATCTTTCCTCTTCTATCCCTCCTGCCTCCATCTTTCCTCTTCTATCCCCTCCTGCCCCATCTTTCCTCTTCTTTCCCTCCTGCCCCCATCTTTCCTCTTCCCTTTCCTCCTGCCCCCATCTTTCCTCTTCCATCTCCTCCTGCCCCCATCTTTTCTCTTCCATCTCTTCCTGTCCCCATCTTTCCTCTTCCCTCTCCTCCTGCCCCCATCTTTCCTCTTCTATCCCCTCTTGCCCCATTTTTCCTCTTCTATCCCTCCTGCCCCCATCTTTCCTCTTCCCTCTCCTCCTGCCCCCATCTTTCCTCTTCTATCTCCTTCTGTCCCCATCTTTCCTCTTCCATCTCCTCCTGCCTCCATCTTTCCTCTTCTATCTCCTCCTGTCCCCATCTTTCCTCCTCCATCTCCTATTGCCCCCATCTTTCCTCTTCCATCCCTCCTGCCCCTATCTTTCCTCTTCCCTCTCCTTCTGCCCCCATCTTTCCTCTTCTTTCTCCTCCTGCCCCCATCTTTCCTCTTCTATCTCCTCCTGCCCCCATCTTTCCTCTTCTTTCTCCTCCTGCCCCCATCTTTCCTCTTCTATCTCCTCCTGTCCCCATCTTTCCTCTTTCATCTCCTGCTGTCCCCATCTTTCCTCTTCCCTCTCCTCCTGCCCCCATTTTTCCTCTTCCATCCCTCCTGCCCCCATCTTTCTTCTCCCATCCCTCCTGCCCCATCTTTGCTCTTCCATCTCTCCTGCCCCCATCTTTCCTCTTCTATCCCTTCTGCCCCCATCTTTCCTCTTCTATCCCTCCTACCCCCATCTTTCCTCTTCCCTCTCCTCCTGTCCCCATCTTTCCTCTTCCCTCTCCTTCTGCCCCCATCTTTCCTCTTCACTCTCCTCCTGTCCCCATCTTTACTCTTCCCTCTCCTCCTGCCCCCATCTTTCCTCTTCCATCTCCTCCTGCCTCCATCTTTCCTCTTCCTTCTCCTCCTGTCCCCATCTTTCCTCTTCCCTCTCCTCCTGCCCCCATCTTTCTTCTCCCATCTCCTCCTGCCCCCATCTTTCCTCTTCCCTCTCCTCCTGCCCCCATCTTTCCTCTTCCATCCCTCCTGCCCCCATCTTTCCTCTTCCCTCTCCTCCTGCCCCCATCTTTCCTCTTCCCTCTCCTCCTGCCCCCATCTTTCCTCTTCCATCCCTCCTGCCCCCATCTTTCCTATTCCCTCTCCTCCTGCCCCCATCTTTCCTCTTCCCTCTCCTCCTGTCCCCATCTTTCCTCTTTCCTCTCCTCCTGTCCCCATCTTTCCTCTTCTATCTCCTCCTGTCCCCATCTTTCCTCTTCTATCTCCTCCTGTCCCCATCTTTCCTCTTCCATCTCCTCCTGTCCCTATCTTTTCTCTTCCCTCTCCTCCTGTCCCCATCTTTCCTCTTCTATCTCCTTCTGTCCCCATCTTTCCTCTTCCCTCTCCTCCTGTCCCCATCTTTCCTCTTCCATCTCCTCCTGCCCCCATCTTTCCTCTTCCATCCCTCCTGCCCCCATCTTTCCTCTTCCATCTCCTCCTGTCCCCATCTTTCCTCTTCCCTCTCCTCCTGCCCCCATCTTTCCTCTTCCCTCTCCTCCTGTCCCCATCTTTCCTCTTTCCTCTCCTCCTGTCCCCATCTTTCCTCTTCTATCTCCTCCTGTCCCCATCTTTCCTCTTCTATCTCCCCCTGTCCCCATCTTTCCTCTTCCATCTCCTCCTGTCCCTATCTTTTCTCTTCCCTCTCCTCCTGTCCCCATCTTTCCTCTTCTATCTCCTTCTGTCCCCATCTTTCCTCTTCCCTCTCCTCCTGTCCCCATCTTTCCTCTTCCATCTCCTCCTGCCCCCATCTTTCCTCTTCCATCCCTCCTGCCCCCATCTTTCCTCTTCCATCTCCTCCTGTCCCCATCTTTCCTCTTCCCTCTCCTCCTGTCCCCATCTTTCCTCTTCCATCCCCTCCTGCCCCCATTTTTGCTCTTCCCTCTCCTCCTGCCCCCATTTTTCCTCTTCCCTCTCCTCCTGCCCCCATTTTCCCTCTTCCCTCTCCTCCTGCCCCCATATTTCCTCTTCCCTCTCCTCTTGCCCCCATCTTTCCTCTTTCCTCTCCTTTTGCCCCCATCTTTCCTCGTCTATCTCCTCCTGTCCCCATCTTTCCTCCTCCATCTCCTCTTGCCCCCATCTTTCCTCTTCCATCACTCCTGCCCCCATCTTTCCTCTTCCATCCCCTCCTGCCCCCATCTTTCCACTTCCCTCTCCTCCTGCCCCCATCTTTCCCCTTCCCTCTCCTTCTGCCCCCATCTTTCCTCTTCCATGCCCTCCTGCCCCAATCTTTCCTCTTCCCTCTACTCCTGCCCCAATCTTTCCTCTTCTATCTCCTCCTGCCCCCATCTTTCCTCTTCTATCCCCTCCTGCCCCCATCTTTCCTTTTCCCTCTCCTCTTGCCCCCATCTTTCCTCTTCCCTCTCCTCCTGCCCCCATCTTTCCTCTTCCATCTCCTTCTGCCCCCATCTTTCCTCTTCCATCCCTACTGCCCCCATCTTTCCTCTTCTATCTCCTCCTGCCCCCATCTTTCCTCTTCCATCTCCTCCTGCCCCCATCTTTCCTCTTCCCTCTCCTTCTGCCCCCATCTTTCCTCTTCTATCCCTCCTGCCCCCATCTTTCCTTTTCCCTCTCCTCCTGCCCCCATCTTTCCTCTTCCATCTCCTCCTGCCCCCATCTTTCCCCTTCCCTCTCCTTCTGCCCCCATCTTTCCTCTTCTATCTCCTCCTGCCCCATCTTTCCTCTTCCCTCTCCTTCTGCCCCATCTTTCCTCTTCCATCTCCTCCTGCCCCTATCTTTCCCCTTCCCTCTCCTTCTGCCTCCATCTTTCCTCTTCCATCCCTCCTGCCCCCATCTTTCCTTTTCCCTTTCCTCCTGCCCCCATCTTTCCTCTTCCCTCTCCTCCTGTCCCCATCTTTCCTTTTCCCTCTCCTCCTGCCCCCATCTTTCCTCTTCCCTCTCCTCCTGCCCCCATCTTTCCTCTTCCATCTCCTCCTGCCCCCATCTTTCCTTTTCCCTCTCCTCCTGCCCCCATCTTTCCTCTTCCCTCTCCTCCTGCCCCCATCTTTCCTTTTCCCTCTCCTCTTGCCCCCATCTTTCCTCTTCCCTCTCCTCCTGCCCCCATCTTTCCTCTTCCATCTCCTTCTGCCCCCATCTTTCCTCTTCCATCCCTACTGCCCCCATCTTTCCTCTTCTATCTCCTCCTGCCCCCATCTTTCCTCTTCCATCTCCTCCTGCCCCCATCTTTCCCCTTCCCTCTCCTTCTGCCCCCATCTTTCCTCTTCTATCCCTCCTGCCCCCATCTTTCCTTTTCCCTCTCCTCCTGCCCCCATCTTTCCTCTTCCATCTCCTCCTGCCCCCATCTTTCCCCTTCCCTCTCCTTCTGCCCCCATCTTTCCTCTTCTATCTCCTCCTGCCCCATCTTTCCTCTTCCCTCTCCTTCTGCCCCATCTTTCCTCTTCCATCTCCTCCTGCCCCCATCTTTCCCCTTCCCTCTCCTTCTGCCCCCATCTTTCCTCTTCTATCCCTCCTGCCCCCATCTTTCCTTTTCCCTCTCCTCCTGCCCCCATCTTTCCTCTTCCCTCTCCTCCTGTCCCCATCTTTCCTTTTCCCTCTCCTCCTGCCCCCATCTTTCCTCTTCCCTCTCCTCCTGCCCCCATCTTTCCTCTTCCATCTCCTCCTGCCCCCATCTTTCCTCTTCCATCCCTACTGCCCCCATCTTTCCTCTTCTATCCTCCTGCCCCCATCTTTCCTCTTCCATCTCATCCTGCCCCCATCTTTCCCCTTCCCTCTCCTCCTGCCCCCATCTTTCCTCTTCTATCCCTCCTGCCCCCATCTTTCCTTTTCCCTCTCCTCCTGCCCCCATCTTTCCTCTTCCATCTCCTCCTGCCCCCATCTTTCCCCTTCCCTCTCCTTCTGCCCCCATCTTTCCTCTTCTATCTCCTCCTGCCCCATCTTTCCTCTTCCCTCTCCTTCTGCCCCATCTTTCCTCTTCCATCTCCTCCTGCCCCTATCTTTCCCCTTCCCTCTCCTTCTGCCCCCATCTTTCCTCTTCTATCCCTCCTGCCCCCATCTTTCCTTTTCCCTTTCCTCCTGCCCCCATCTTTCCTCTTCCCTCTCCTCCTGTCCCCATCTTTCCTTTTCCCTCTCCTCCTGCCCCCATCTTTCCTCTTCCCTCTCCTCCTGCCCCCATCTTTCCTCTTCCATCTCCTCCTGCCCCCATCTTTCCTTTTCCCTCTCCTCCTGCCCCCATCTTTCCTCTTCCCTCTCCTCCTGCCCCCATCTTTCCTTTTCCCTCTCCTCTTGCCCCCATCTTTCCTCTTCCCTCTCCTCCTGCCCCCATCTTTCCTCTTCCATCTCCTTCTGCCCCCATCTTTCCTCTTCCATCCCTACTGCCCCCATCTTTCCTCTTCTATCTCCTCCTGCCCCCATCTTTCCTCTTCCATCTCCTCCTGCCCCCATCTTTCCCCTTCCCTCTCCTTCTGCCCCCATCTTTCCTCTTCTATCCCTCCTGCCCCCATCTTTCCTTTTCCCTCTCCTCCTGCCCCCATCTTTCCTCTTCCATCTCCTCCTGCCCCCATCTTTCCCCTTCCCTCTCCTTCTGCCCCCATCTTTCCTCTTCTATCCCTCCTGCCCCCATCTTTCCTTTTCCCTCTCCTCCTGCCCCCATCTTTCCTCTTCCCTCTCCTCCTGTCCCCATCTTTCCTTTTCCCTCTCCTCCTGCCCCCATCTTTCCTCTTCTATCCCTCCTGCCCCCATCTTTCCTTTTCCCTCTCCTCCTGCCCCCATCTTTCCTCTTCCCTCTCCTCCTGTCCCCATCTTTCCTTTTCCCTCTCCTCCTGCCCCCATCTTTCCTCTTCCCTCTCCTCCTGCCCCCATCTTTCCTCTTCCATCTCCTCCTGCCCCCATCTTTCCTCTTCCCTCTCCTTCTGCCCCCATCTTTCCTCTTCCATCCCTCCTGCCCCCATCTTTCCTCTTCTATCTCCTCCTGCCCCCATCTTTCCTCTTCCATCTCCTCCTGCCTCCATCTTTCCTCTTCTATCTCCTCCTGTCCCCATCTTTCCTCCTCCATCTCCTATTGCCCCCATCTTTCCTCTTCCATCCCTCCTGCCCCTATCTTTCCTCTTCCCTCTCCTTCTGCCCCCATCTTTCCTCTTCTTTCTCCTCCTGCCCCCATCTTTCCTCTTCTATCTCCTCCTGCCCCCATCTTTCCTCTTCTTTCTCCTCCTGCCCCCATCTTTCCTCTTCTATCTCCTCCTGTCCCCATCTTTCCTCTTTCATCTCCTGCTGTCCCCATCTTTCCTCTTCCCTCTCCTCCTGCCCCCATTTTTCCTCTTCCATCCCTCCTGCCCCCATCTTTCTTCTCCCATCCCTCCTGCCCCATCTTTGCTCTTCCATCTCTCCTGCCCCCATCTTTCCTCTTCTATCCCTTCTGCCCCCATCTTTCCTCTTCTATCCCTCCTACCCCCATCTTTCCTCTTCCCTCTCCTCCTGTCCCCATCTTTCCTCTTCCCTCTCCTTCTGCCCCCATCTTTCCTCTTCACTCTCCTCCTGTCCCCATCTTTACTCTTCCCTCTCCTCCTGCCCCCATCTTTCCTCTTCCATCTCCTCCTGCCTCCATCTTTCCTCTTCCTTCTCCTCCTGTCCCCATCTTTCCTCTTCCCTCTCCTCCTGCCCCCATCTTTCTTCTCCCATCTCCTCCTGCCCCCATCTTTCCTCTTCCCTCTCCTCCTGCCCCCATCTTTCCTCTTCCATCCCTCCTGCCCCCATCTTTCCTCTTCCCTCTCCTCCTGCCCCCATCTTTCCTCTTCCCTCTCCTCCTGCCCCCATCTTTCCTCTTCCATCCCTCCTGCCCCCATCTTTCCTATTCCCTCTCCTCCTGCCCCCATCTTTCCTCTTCCCTCTCCTCCTGTCCCCATCTTTCCTCTTTCCTCTCCTCCTGTCCCCATCTTTCCTCTTCTATCTCCTCCTGTCCCCATCTTTCCTCTTCTATCTCCTCCTGTCCCCATCTTTCCTCTTCCATCTCCTCCTGTCCCTATCTTTTCTCTTCCCTCTCCTCCTGTCCCCATCTTTCCTCTTCTATCTCCTTCTGTCCCCATCTTTCCTCTTCCCTCTCCTCCTGTCCCCATCTTTCCTCTTCCATCTCCTCCTGCCCCCATCTTTCCTCTTCCATCCCTCCTGCCCCCATCTTTCCTCTTCCATCTCCTCCTGTCCCCATCTTTCCTCTTCCCTCTCCTCCTGCCCCCATCTTTCCTCTTCCCTCTCCTCCTGTCCCCATCTTTCCTCTTTCCTCTCCTCCTGTCCCCATCTTTCCTCTTCTATCTCCTCCTGTCCCCATCTTTCCTCTTCTATCTCCCCCTGTCCCCATCTTTCCTCTTCCATCTCCTCCTTTCCCTATCTTTTCTCTTCCCTCTCCTCCTGTCCCCATCTTTCCTCTTCTATCTCCTTCTGTCCCCATCTTTCCTCTTCCCTCTCCTCCTGTCCCCATCTTTCCTCTTCCATCTCCTCCTGCCCCCATCTTTCCTCTTCCATCCCTCCTGCCCCCATCTTTCCTCTTCCATCTCCTCCTGTCCCCATCTTTCCTCTTCCCTCTCCTCCTGTCCCCATCTTTCCTCTTCCATCCCCTCCTGCCCCCATTTTTGCTCTTCCCTCTCCTCCTGCCCCCATTTTTCCTCTTCCCTCTCCTCCTGCCCCCATTTTCCCTCTTCCCTCTCCTCCTGCCCCCATATTTCCTCTTCCCTCTCCTCTTGCCCCCATCTTTCCTCTTTCCTCTCCTTTTGCCCCCATCTTTCCTCGTCTATCTCCTCCTGTCCCCATCTTTCCTCCTCCATCTCCTCTTGCCCCCATCTTTCCTCTTCCATCACTCCTGCCCCCATCTTTCCTCTTCCATCCCCTCCTGCCCCCATCTTTCCACTTCCCTCTCCTCCTGCCCCCATCTTTCCCCTTCCCTCTCCTTCTGCCCCCATCTTTCCTCTTCCATGCCCTCCTGCCCCAATCTTTCCTCTTCCCTCTACTCCTGCCCCAATCTTTCCTCTTCTATCTCCTCCTGCCCCCATCTTTCCTCTTCTATCCCCTCCTGCCCCCATCTTTCCTTTTCCCTCTCCTCTTGCCCCCATCTTTCCTCTTCCCTCTCCTCCTGCCCCCATCTTTCCTCTTCCATCTCCTTCTGCCCCCATCTTTCCTCTTCCATCCCTACTGCCCCCATCTTTCCTCTTCTATCTCCTCCTGCCCCCATCTTTCCTCTTCCATCTCCTCCTGCCCCCATCTTTCCTCTTCCCTCTCCTTCTGCCCCCATCTTTCCTCTTCTATCCCTCCTGCCCCCATCTTTCCTTTTCCCTCTCCTCCTGCCCCCATCTTTCCTCTTCCATCTCCTCCTGCCCCCATCTTTCCCCTTCCCTCTCCTTCTGCCCCCATCTTTCCTCTTCTATCTCCTCCTGCCCCATCTTTCCTCTTCCCTCTCCTTCTGCCCCATCTTTCCTCTTCCATCTCCTCCTGCCCCTATCTTTCCCCTTCCCTCTCCTTCTGCCTCCATCTTTCCTCTTCCATCCCTCCTGCCCCCATCTTTCCTTTTCCCTTTCCTCCTGCCCCCATCTTTCCTCTTCCCTCTCCTCCTGTCCCCATCTTTCCTTTTCCCTCTCCTCCTGCCCCCATCTTTCCTCTTCCCTCTCCTCCTGCCCCCATCTTTCCTCTTCCATCTCCTCCTGCCCCCATCTTTCCTTTTCCCTCTCCTCCTGCCCCCATCTTTCCTCTTCCCTCTCCTCCTGCCCCCATCTTTCCTTTTCCCTCTCCTCTTGCCCCCATCTTTCCTCTTCCCTCTCCTCCTGCCCCCATCTTTCCTCTTCCATCTCCTTCTGCCCCCATCTTTCCTCTTCCATCCCTACTGCCCCCATCTTTCCTCTTCTATCTCCTCCTGCCCCCATCTTTCCTCTTCCATCTCCTCCTGCCCCCATCTTTCCCCTTCCCTCTCCTTCTGCCCCCATCTTTCCTCTTTTATCCCTCCTGCCCCCATCTTTCCTTTTCCCTCTCCTCCTGCCCCCATCTTTCCTCTTCCATCTCCTCCTGCCCCCATCTTTCCCCTTCCCTCTCCTTCTGCCCCCATCTTTCCTCTTCTATCTCCTCCTGCCCCATCTTTCCTCTTCCCTCTCCTTCTGCCCCATCTTTCCTCTTCCATCTCCTCCTGCCCCCATCTTTCCCCTTCCCTCTCCTTCTGCCCCCATCTTTCCTCTTCTATCCCTCCTGCCCCCATCTTTCCTTTTCCCTCTCCTCCTGCCCCCATCTTTCCTCTTCCCTCTCCTCCTGTCCCCATCTTTCCTTTTCCCTCTCCTCCTGCCCCCATCTTTCCTCTTCCCTCTCCTCCTGCCCCCATCTTTCCTCTTCCATCTCCTCCTGCCCCCATCTTTCCTCTTCCATCCCTACTGCCCCCATCTTTCCTCTTCTATCCTCCTGCCCCCATCTTTCCTCTTCCATCTCATCCTGCCCCCATCTTTCCCCTTCCCTCTCCTCCTGCCCCCATCTTTCCTCTTCTATCCCTCCTGCCCCCATCTTTCCTTTTCCCTCTCCTCCTGCCCCCATCTTTCCTCTTCCATCTCCTCCTGCCCCCATCTTTCCCCTTCCCTCTCCTTCTGCCCCCATCTTTCCTCTTCTATCTCCTCCTGCCCCATCTTTCCTCTTCCCTCTCCTTCTGCCCCATCTTTCCTCTTCCATCTCCTCCTGCCCCTATCTTTCCCCTTCCCTCTCCTTCTGCCCCCATCTTTCCTCTTCTTTCCCTCCTGCCCCCATCTTTCCTTTTCCCTTTCCTCCTGCCCCCATCTTTCCTCTTCCCTCTCCTCCTGTCCCCATCTTTCCTTTTCCCTCTCCTCCTGCCCCCATCTTTCCTCTTCCCTCTCCTCCTGCCCCCATCTTTCCTCTTCCATCTCCTCCTGCCCCCATCTTTCCTTTTCCCTCTCCTCCTGCCCCCATCTTTCCTCTTCCCTCTCCTCCTGCCCCCATCTTTCCTTTTCCCTCTCCTCTTGCCCCCATCTTTCCTCTTCTATCTCCTCCTGCCCCCATCTTTCCTCTTCCATCTCCTCCTGCCCCCATCTTTCCTCTTCCATCTCCTCCTGCCCCCATCTTTCCCCTTCCCTCTCCTTCTGCCCCCATCTTTCCTCTTCTATCCCTCCTGCCCCCATCTTTCCTTTTCCCTCTCCTCCTGCCCCCATCTTTCCTCTTCCATCTCCTCCTGCCCCCATCTTTCCCCTTCCCTCTCCTTCTGCCCCCATCTTTCCTCTTCTATCCCTCCTGCCCCCATCTTTCCTTTTCCCTCTCCTCCTGCCCCCATCTTTCCTCTTCCCTCTCCTCCTGTCCCCATCTTTCCTTTTCCCTCTCCTCCTGCCCCCATCTTTCCTCTTCTATCCCTCCTGCCCCCATCTTTCCTTTTCCCTCTCCTCCTGCCCCCATCTTTCCTCTTCCCTCTCCTCCTGTCCCCATCTTTCCTTTTCCCTCTCCTCCTGCCCCCATCTTTCCTCTTCCCTCTCCTCCTGCCCCCATCTTTCCTCTTCCATCTCCTCCTGCCCCCATCTTTCCTCTTCCCTCTCCTTCTGCCCCCATCTTTCCTCTTCCATCCCTCCTGCCCCCATCTTTCCTCTTCTATCTCCTCCTGCCCCCATCTTTCCTCTTCCATCTCCTCCTGCCCCCATCTTTTCCCTTCCCTCTCCTTCTGCCCCCATCTTTCCTCTTCTATCCCTCCTGCCCCCATCTTTCCTTTTCCCTCTCCTCCTGCCCCCATCTTTCCTCTTCCCTCTCCTCCTGCCCCCATCTTTCCTCTTCCCTCTCCTCCTGCCCCCATCTTTCCTCTTCCCTCTCCTTCTGCCCCCATCTTTCCTCTTCCCTCTCCTTCTGCCCCATCTTTCATCTTCCATCTCCTCCTGCCCCCATCTTTCCCCTTCCCTCTCCTTCTGCCCCCATCTTTCCTCTTCTATCCCTCCTGCCCCCATCTTTCCTCTTCCATCTCCTCCTGCCCCCATCTTTCCTCTTCCCTCTCCTCCTGCCCCCATCTTTCCTCTCCCCTCTCCTTCTGCCCCCATCTTTCCTCTTCCATCCCTCCTGCCCCCATCTTTCCTCTTCTATCTCCTCCTGCCCCCATCTTTCCTCTTCCCTCTCCTTCTGCCCCATCTTTCCTCTTCCATCCCTCCTGCCCCATCTTTCCTCTTCCCTCTCCTTCTGCCCCCATCTTTCCTCTTCCATCTCCTCCTGCCCCCATCTTCCCTCTTCCCCCTCCTCCTGCCCCCATCTTTCCTCTTCCCTCTCCTTCTGCCCCCATCTTTCCTCTTCCATCTCCTCCTGCCCCCATCTTTCCTCTTCCCTCTCCTCCTGCCCCCATCTTTCCTCTTCCCTCTCCTTCTGCCCCCATCTTTCCTCTTCCATCCCTCCTGCCCCCATCTTTCCTCTTCTATGCCTCCTGCCCCCATCTTTCCTTTTCCCTCTCCTCCTGCCCCCATCTTTCCTCTTCCCTCTCCTCCTGCCCCCATCTTTCCTCTTCCCTCTCCTTCTGCCCCCATCTTTCCTCTTCCATCTCCTCCTGCCCCCATCTTTACTCTTCCCTCTCCTTCTGCCCCATCTTTCCTCTTCCATCCCTCCTGCCCCCATCTTTCCTCTTCTATCCCTCCTGCCCCCATCTTTCCTTTTCCCTCTCCTCCTGCCCCCATCTTTCCTCTTCCCTCTCCTCCTGCCCCCATCTTTCCTCTTCCCTCTCCTTCTGCCCCCATCTTTCCTCTTCCATCTCCTCCTGCCCCCATCTTTTCTCTTCCCTCTCCTTCTGCCCCCATCTTTCCTCTTCCATCCCTCCTGCCCCCATCTTTCCTCTTCTATCCCTCCTGCCCCCATCTTTCCTCTTCCATCCCAAGGGGAGTGACCTAAAGTGGGCGTGGCTCAGTAGGTTAAATCAATGTGATTGGCTGAAATGGGCGGGGTCTGAGGAATCTTATAACGCCACTAATGTCACATCGAGACGCCATTCACAAATTAAATAGACTTTTCCTTTAAGCCGTCCCACGGAGGAGGAGCTTATACAAGATGACGGGGGAGGGAAGAGTTAATGAGGGATCATTTTATTGGATTTCCAGGTGGGTGGGAAGGATTGGACGAGATCACAGGATGCAGAAACGTTGTTGTAATGTATTTATGAAGGAAGTCTGTAAATGCTGATTCCTGGCTTCATTCACAGAGATTGTTATCTCCTCCATATACAGAGCTGGACCTCAACCACTGCAGAAGAGAGTGGGGCAGGAGGAGAGCGGGACAGGAGGAGAGCAGGGCAGGAGGAGAGCAGGGCAGGAGGAGAGCGGGACAGGAGGAGAGCGGGGCAGGAGGAGAGTGGGATAGGAGGAGAGCAGGACAGGAGGAGAGCGGGGCAGGAAGAGAGCGGGATAGGAGAAGAGCAGGATAGGAGGAGAGCGGGACAGGAGGAGAGCGGGATAGAAGGAGAGCGGGACAGGAGGAGAGCAGGGCAGGAAGAGCGGGGCAGGAAGAGAGCGGGACAGGAGGAGAGCAGGGCAGGAGGAGAGCGGGACAGGAGGAGAGCAGGGCAGGAGGAGAGCGGGATAGGAGGAGAGCGGGATAGCAGGAGAGCGGGATAGGAGGAGAGCGGGACAGGAGGGGAGCAGGGCAGGAGGAGAGCGGGATAGGAGGAGAGCAGGGCAGGAGGAGAGCGGGACAGGAGGAGAGCAGGGCAGGAGGAGAGTGGGACAGGAGGAGAGCAGGGCAGGAGGAGAGATGTGCAGGAGGAGAGCGGGACAGGAGTAGAGCGGGGCAGGAGGAGAGCGGGACAGGAGTAGAGCGGGGCAGGAGGAGAGCTGGGCAGGAGGAGAGCTGGGCAGGAGGAGAGCGGAGCAGGAGAAAAGCGGGACAGGAGGAGAGCTGGACAGGAGGAGAGAGAGCCAGGAGGAAAGCAGGAGAGCAGGCCAGAAGCAGAGCGGGTCAAGAGCAGAGCAGGCCAGGAGGAGAGCGGGCCAGGAGGAGAGCAGGAGAGCATGCCAGGAGGAGAGCGGGGCAGGAGGAGAGCAGGACAGGAGGAGAGCGGGGCAGGAAGAGAGCGGGATAGGAGAAGAGCGGGATAGGAGGAGAGCGGGGCAGGAAGAGAGCGGGATAGGAGGAGAGCAGGACAGGAGGAGAGCGGGGCAGGAAGAGAGCGGGATAGGAGAAGAGCGGGATAGGAGGAGGGCGGGACAGGAGGAGAGCAGGGCAGGAAGAGAGCGTGGCAGGAAGAGAGTGGGACAGGAGGAGAGCAGGGCAGGAGGAGAGCGGGACAGGAGGAGAGTGGGATAGGAGGAGAGCGGGACAGGAGGAGAGCGGGATAGGAGGAGAGCAGGACAGGAGGAGAGCAGGGCAGGAAGAGAGCGGGACAGGAGGAGAGCGGGATAGGAGGAGAGCAGGGCAGGAGGAGAGCGGGATAGGAGGAGAGTGCGGGACAGGAGGAGAGTGCGGGACAGGAGGAGAGTGCGGGGCAGGAGGAGAGCGGGGCAGGAGGAGAGCGGGACAGGAGGAGAGCAGGGCAGGAGGAGAGCGGGACAGATGGAGAGCAGGACAGGAGGAGAGCGGGGCAGGAAGAGAGCGGGATAGGAGAAGAGCGGGATAGGAGGAGAGCGGGACAGGAGGAGAGCGGGATAGGAGGAGAGCAGGACAGGAGGAGAGCAGGACAGGAGGAGAGCAGGGCAGGAAGAGAGCGGGACAGGAGGAGAGCGGGATAGGAGGAGAGCAGGGCAGGAGGAGAGCGGGATAGGAGGAGAGTGCGGGACAGGAGGAGAGTGCGGGGCAGGAGGAGAGCGGGGCAGGAGGAGAGCGGGACAGGAGGAGAGCAGGGCAGGAGGAGAGCGGGACAGGAGGAGAGCAGGACAGGAGGAGAGCGGGGCAGGAAGAGAGCGGGATAGGAGAAGAGCGGAAAAGGAGGAGAGCGGGACAGGAGGAGAGCGGGATAGGAGGAGAGCAGGACAGGAGGAGAGCAGGGCAGGAAGAGAGCGGGACAGGAGGAGAGCGGGATAGGAGGAGAGCAGGGCAGGAGGAGAGCGGGATAGGAGGAGAGTGCGGGACAGGAGGAGAGTGCGGGACAGGAGGAGAGCGGGATAGGAGGAGAGCGGGATAGGAGGAGAGCGGGACAGAAGGAGAGCAGGACAGGAGGAGAGCAGGGCAGGAGGAGAGTGGGATAGGAGGAGAGCGGGGCAGGAAGAGAGCGGGATAGGAGGAGAGCAGGACAGGAGGAGAGCGGGGCAGGAAGAGAGCGGGATAGGAGAAGAGCGGGATAGGAGGAGAGCGGGACAGGAGGAGAGCAGGGCAGGAGGAGAGCGTGGCAGGAAGAGAGTGGGACAGGAGGAGAGCAGGGCAGGAGGAGAGCGGGACAGGAGGAGAGCGGGATAGGAGGAGAGCGGGACAGGAGGAGAGCGGGATAGGAGGAGAGCAGGACAGGAGGAGAGCAGGGCAGGAAGAGAGCGGGACAGGAGGAAAGCGGGATAGGAGGAGAGCAGGGCAGGAGGAGAGCAGGATAGGAGGAGAGTGCGGGACAGGAGGAGAGTGCGGGGCAGGAGGAGAACGGGGCAGGAGGAGAGCGGGACAGGAGGAGAGCGGGGCAGGAAGAGAGCGGGATAGGAGAAGAGCGGGATAGGAGGTGAGCGGGACAGGAGGAGAGCGGGGCAGGAAGAGAGCGGGACAGGAGGAGAGCGGGATAGGTGGAGAGCAGGGCAGGAGGAGAGCGGGATAGGAGGAGAGTGCGGGACAGGAGGAGAGTGCGGGACAGGAGGAGAGCGGGATAGGAGGAGAGCGGGATAGGAGGAGAGCGGGACAGAAGGAGAGCAGGACAGGAGGAGAGCAGGGCAGGAGGAGAGCGGGATAGGAGAAGAGCAGGGCAGGAGGAGAGCAGGGCAGGAGGAGAGCGGGACAGGAAGAGAGCGGGGCAGGAGGAGAGATGTGCAGGAGGAGAGTGGGACAGGAGTAGAGCGGGGCAGGAGGAGAGCGGGACAGGAGTAGAGCGGGGCAGGAGGAGAGCGGGACAGGAGTAGAGTGGGGCAGGAGGGGAGCTGGGCAGGAGGAGAGCGGGACAGAAATAGAGCGGAGCAGGAGGAGAGCTGGACAGGAGGAGAGCGGGCCCGGAGGAGAGCGGGTCAAGAGCAGAGCAGGCCAGGAGGAGAGCGGGCCAGGAGGAGAGCAGGACAGGAGGAGAGCGGGGCAGGAGGAGAGTGGGATAGGTGGAGAGCGGGGCAGGAAGAGAGCGGGATAGGAGGAGAGCAGGACAGGAGGAGAGCGGGGCAGGAAGAGAGCGGGATAGGAGAAGAGCGGGATAGGAGGAGAGCGGGACAGGAGGAGAGCAGGGCAGGAAGAGAGCGGGATAGGAGAAGAGCGGGATAGGAGGAGAGCGGGACAGGAAGAGAGCGTGGCAGGAAGACAGTGGGACAGGAGGAGAGCAGGGCAGGAGGAGAGCGGGACAGGAGGAGAGCGGGATAGGAGGAGAGCGGGACAGGAGGAGAGCGGGATAGGAGGAGAGCAGGACAGGAGGAGAGCAGGGCAGGAAGAGAGCGGGACAGGAGGAGAGCGGGATAGGAGGAGAGTGCGGGACAGGAGGAGAGTGCGGGGCAGGAGGAGAGCGGGGCAGGAGGAGAGCGGGACAGGAGGAGAGCAGGGCAGGAGGAGAGCGGAACAGGAGGAGAGCAGGACAGGAGGAGAGCGGGGCAGGAAGAGAGCGGGATAGGAGAAGAGCGGGATAGGAGGAGAGCGGGACAGGAGGAGAGCGGGATAGGAGGAGAGCAGGACAGGAGGAGAGCAGGGCAGGAAGAGAGCGGGACAGGAGGAGAGCGGGATAGGAGGAGAGCAGGGCAGGAGGAGAGCGGGATAGGAGGAGAGTGCGGGACAGGAGGAGAGTGCGGGATAGGAGGAGAGCGGGATAGGAGGAGAGCGGGACAGAAGGAGAGCAGGACAGGAGGAGAGCAGGGCAGGAGGAGAGATGTGCAGGAGGAGAGCGGGACAGGAGTAGAGCGGGGCACGAGGAGAGCGGGACAGGAGTAGAGCGGGGCAGGAGGAGAGCGGGACAGGAATAGAGCGGAGCAGGAGGAGAGCAGGACAGGAGGAGAGCGGGCCCGGAGGAGAGCGGGTCAAGAGCAGAGCAGGCCAGGAGGAGAGCGGGCCAGGAGGAGAGCAGGACAGGAGGAGAGCGGGGCAGGAGGAGAGCGGGATAGGAGGAGAGCAGGACAGGAGGAGAGCGTGGCAGGAGGAGAGTGGGATTGGAGAAGAGCGGGATAGGAGGAGAGCGGGGCAGGAAGAGAGCGGGATAGGAGAAGAGCGGGATAGGAGGAGAGTGGGACAGGAGGAGAATGGGATAGGAGGAGAGCAGGGCAGGAGGAGAGCGGGACAGGAGTAGAGCGGGGCAGGAGGAGAGCGGGACAGGAGGAGAGCGGGGCAGGAGTAGAGCGGGGCAGGAGGAGAGCGGGGCAGGAGGAGACTGGGATAGGAGGAGAGCGGATAGGAGGAGAGTGCGGGACAGGAGGAGAGAGCGGGACAGGAGGAGAGCGGGACAGGAGGAGAGCGGGACAGGAGTAGAGCGGGGCAGGAGGAGAGCGGGGCAGGAGGAGAGTGGGATAGGAGGAGAGCGGATAGGAGGAGAGTGCGGGACAGGAGGAGAGAGCGGGACAGGAGGAGAGCGGGACAGGAGGAGAGCGGGACAGGAGTAGAGCGGGGCAGGAGGAGAGCGGGCCAGGAGGAGAGCGGGATAGGAGGAGAGCGGGACAGGAGGAGAGCAGGGCAGGAGGAGAGCGGGACAGGAGTAGAGCGGGGCAGGAGGAGAGCGGGGCAGGAGGAGAGTGGGATAGGAGGAGAGCGGGGCAGGAGGAGAGCGGGACAGGAGTAGAGCGGGGCAGGAGGAGAGTGGGGCAGGAGGAGAGTGGGATAGGAGGAGAGCGGGGCAGGAGGAGAGCGGGACAGGAGTAGAGCGGGGCAGGAGGAGAGCGGGGCAGGAGGAGAGTGGGATAGGAGGAGAGCGGATAGGAGGAGAGTGCGGGACAGGAGGAGAGAGCGGGACAGGAGGAGAGAGCAGGACAGGAGGAGAGCGGGACAGGAGAAGAGCGGGGCAGGAGGAGAGCGGGGCAGGAGGAGAGTGGGATAGGAGGAGAGCGGATAGGAGGAGAGAGCGGGACAGGAGGAGAGAGCGGGACAGGAGGAGAGCGGGACAGGAGGAGAGCGGGACAGGAGTAGAGCGGGGCAGGAGGAGAGCGGGGCAGGAGGAGAGTGGGATAGGAGGAGAGCGGGGCAGGAGGAGAGCGGGACAGGAGTAGAGCGGGGCAGGAGGAGAGCGGGGCAGGAGGAGAGCGGGGCAGGAGGAGAGTGGGATAGGAGGAGAGCGGGGCAGGAGGAGAGCGGGACAGGAGTAGAGCGGGGCAGGAGGAGAGCGGGGCAGGAGGAGAGTGGGATAGGAGGAGAGCGGGGCAGGAGGAGAGCGGGACAGGAGTAGAGCGGGGCAGGAGGAGAGCGGGGCAGGAGGAGAGTGGGATAGGAGGAGAGCGGATAGGAGGAGAGTGCGGGACAGGAGGAGAGCGAGACAGGAGGAGAGCGGGACAGGAGGAGAGCGGGACAGGAGTAGAGCGGGGCAGGAAGAGAGCGGGACAGGAGGAGAGCGGGACAGGAGGAATGCCTAAACTAACCACAGAATAGGAGCATCCCGTGCCCCAGGGACTCAGCAAATTTTTTATGAGTAATTTAATATCTGGAGCGCCGACCTTCCCCCATCAGGTCGAGCGTTATGCAGGCCACTGAGCCCCCCCAACAGTGCCACATTAACCCTTCCACCCTCAACAGTGCCACATTAACCCTTCCACCCCCAACAGTGCCACATTAACCCTTCCACCCCCCCCACAGTGCCACATTAACCCTTCCACCCTCAACAGTGCCACATTAACCCTTCCACCCCCAACAGTGCCACATTAACCCTTCCACCCCCCCCACAGTGCCACATTAACCCTTCCACCCTCAACAGTGCCACATTAACCCTTCCACCCCCAACAGTGCCACATTAACCCTTCCACCCCCCCACAGTGCCACATTAACCCTTCCACCCCCCACAGTGGCACATTAACCCTTCCACCCCCAACAGTGCCACATTAACCCTTCCACTCCCCCCCCACAGTGCCACATTAACCCTTCCACCACCAACAGTGCCACATTAACCCTTCCACCCCCCCCACAGTGCCACATTAAACCTTCCACCACCAACAGTGCCACATTAACCCTTCCATCCCCCCACAGTGCCACATTAACCCTTCCACCCCCAACAGTGCCACATTAACCCTTCCACCCCCCCCCACAGTGCCACATTAACCCTTCCACCCACAACAGTGCCACATTAACCCTTCCACCCCCAACAGTGCCACATTAACCCTTCCACCCCCAACAGTGCCACATTAACCCTTCCACCCCCCCCCACAGTGCCACATTAACCCTTCCACCCTCAACAGTGCCACATTAACCCTTCCACCCCCAACAGTGCCACATTAACCCTTCCACCCCCCCCACAGTGCCACATTAACCCTTCCACCCTCAACAGTGCCACATTAACCCTTCCACCCCCAACAGTGCCACATTAACCCTTCCACCACCCCCACAGTGCCACATTAACCCTTCCACCCTCAACAGTGCCACATTAACCCTTCCACCCCCAACAGTGCCACATTAACCCTTCCACCCCCCCACAGTGCCACATTAACCCTTCCACCCCCCACAATGGCACATTAACCCTTCCACCCCCAACAGTGCCACATTAACCCTTCCACTCCCCCCCCACAGTGCCACATTAACCCTTCCACCACCAACAGTGCCACATTAACCCTTCCACCCCCCCCACAGTGCCACATTAAACCTTCCACCACCAACAGTGCCACATTAACCCTTCCATCCCCCCACAGTGCCACATTAACCCTTCCACCCCCAACAGTGCCACATTAACCCTTCCACCCCCCCCACAGTGCCACATTAACCCTTCCACCCACAACAGTGCCACATTAACCCTTCCACCCCCAACAGTGCCACATTAACCCTTCCACCCCCCCCACAGTGCCACATTAACCCTTCCACCCCCCCCCCACAGTGCCACATTAAACCTTCCACCCTCAACAGAGCCACATTAACCCTTCCACCCCCCCACAGTGCCACATTAACCCTTCCACCCTCAACAGTGCCACATTAACCCTTCCACCCCCAACAGTGCCACATTAACCTTTCCACCCCCCCACAGTGCCACATTAACCCTTCCACCCTCAACAGTGCCACATTAACCCTTCCACCCTCAACAGTGCCACATTAACCCTTCCACCCCCCCACAGTGCCACATTAACCCTTCCACCCCCCACAGTGCCACATTAACCCTTCCACCCCCAACAGTGCCACATTAACCCTTCCACTCCCCCCCACAGAGCCACATTAACCCTTCCACCACCAACAGTGCCACATTAACCCTTCCACCCCCAACAGTGCCACATTAACCCTTCCACCCACCCCACAGTGCCACATTAACCCTTCCACCCCCAACAGTGCCACATTAACCCTTCCACCCCCCCACAGTGCCACATTAACCCTTCCACCCTCAACAGTGCCACATTAACCCTTCCACCCCCAACAGTGCCACATTAACCCTTCCACCCCCCCCACAGTGCCACATTAACCCTTCCACCCTCAACAGTGCCACATTAACCCTTCCACCCCCAACAGTGCCACATTAACCCTTCCACCCCCCCACAGTGCCACATTAACCCTTCCACCCCCCACAGTGGCACATTAACCCTTCCACCCCCAACAGTGCCACATTAACCCTTCCACTCCCCCCCCCACAGTGCCACATTAACCCTTCCACCACCAACAGTGCCACATTAACCCTTCCTCCCCAACAGTGCCACATTAACCCTTCCACCCCCCCACAGTGCCACATTAAACCTTCCACCCCCAACAGTGCCACATTAACCCTTCCATCCCCCCACAGTGCCACATTAACCCTTCCACCCCCAACAGTGCCACATTAACCCTTCCACCCCCCCACAGTGCCACATTAACCATTCCACCCCCAACAGTGCCACATTAACCCTTCCACCCCCCCACAGTGCCACATTAACCATTCCACCCCCAACAGTGCCACATTAACCCTTCCACCCCCCCCACAGTGCCACATTAACCCTTCCACCCTCAACAGTGCCACATTAACCCTTCCACCCACAACAGTGCCACATTAACCCTTCCACCCCCCCCCACAGTGCCACATTAACCCTTCCACCCTCAACAGTGCCACATTAACCCTTCCACCCTCAACAGTGCCACATTAACCCTTCCACCCCCCCACAGTGCCACATTAACCCTTCCACCCCCCACAGTGCCACATTAACCCTTCCACCCCCCACAGTGCCACATTAACCCTTCCACCCCCAACAGTGCCACATTAACCCTTCCACTCCCCCCCCCACAGAGCCACATTAACCCTTCCACCCCCAACAGTGCCACATTAACCCTTTCCACCCCCCCCCCCCACAGTGCCACATTAACCCTTCCACCCCCAACAGTGCCACATTAACCCTTCCACCCCCCCCACAGTGCCACATTAACCCTTCCACCCTCAACAGTGCCACATTAACCCTTCCACCCCCAACAGTGCCACATTAACCCTTCCACCCCCCCACAGTGCCACATTAACCCTTCCACCCTCAACAGTGCCACATTAACCCTTCCACCCCCAACAGTGCCACATTAACTCTTCCACCCCCCCCCACAGTGCCACATTAACCCTTCCACCCCCAACAGTGCCACATTAACCCTTCCACTCCCCCCCACAGTGCCACATTAACCCTTCCACCACCAACAGTGCCACATTAACCCTTCCCCCCAACAGTGCCACATTAACCCTTCCACCCCCACCCCCACAGTGCCACATTAACCCTTCCACCACCAACAGTACCACATTAACCCTTCCACCACCAACAGTGCCACATTAACCCTTCCACCACCAACAGTGCCACTTTAACCCTTCCCCCCAACAGTGCCACATTAACCCTTCCACCCCCAACAGTGCCACTTTAACCCTTCCCCCCCAACAGTTCCACATTAACCCTTCCACCCCCAACAGTGCCACATTAACCCATCCACCACCAACAGTGCCACATTAACCCTTCCACCACCAACAGTACCAAATTGACCCTTTCACCACCAACAGTGCTACATTAACCCATCCACCCCCACAGTGCCACATGATCCCTTCCACCCCCCACAGTGCCACATTAACCCTTCCACCCCCAACAGTGCCACATTAACCCTTCCACCCCCAACAGTGCTACATTAACCCATCCACCCCCAACAGTGTCACATTAACCCTCCCCCCCCACAGTGCCACATTAAACCTTCCACCCCCCACAGTGCCACATTAACCCTTCCTCCCCCAACAGTGCTACATTAACCCTTCCACCACCAACAGTGCCACATTAACCCTTCCACCCCCAACAGTGCCACATTAACCCATCCACCACCAACAGTGCCACATTAACCCTTCCACCCCCAACAGTGTCACATTAACCCTTCCACCACCAACAGTACCACATTAACCCTTCCACCCCCAACAGTGCCACATTAACCCTTCCATCCCCCCCAACAGTGCCACATTAACCCTTCCCCCCCAACAGTGCCACATTAACCCTTCCACCACCAACAGTGCCACATTAACCCTTCCACCCCCAACAGTGCCACATTAACCCTTCCACCCCCAACAGTGCCACATTAACACTTCCACCACCAACAGTGCCACATTAACCCTTCCACTCCCAACAGTGCCACATTAACCCTTCCTCCCCAACAGTGCCACATTAACCCTTCCACCACCAACAGTGCCACATTAACCCTTCCACCACCAACAGTGCCACTTTAACCCTTCCCCCCCAACAGTGCCACATTAACCCTTCCACCCCCAACAGTGCCACTTTAACCCTTCCCCCCCAACAGTGCCACATTAACCCTTCCACCCCCAACAGTGCCACATTAACCCATCCACCACCAACAGTGCCACATTAACCCTTCCACCACCAACAGTACCACATTGACCCTTTCACCACCAACAGTGCTACATTAACCCATCCCCCCCCACAGTGCCACATTAAACCTTCCACCCCCCACAGTGCCACATTAACCCTTCCACCCCCAACAGTGCCACATTAACCCTTCCACTCCCCCCCACAGAGCCACATTAACCCTTCCACCACCAACAGTGCCACATTAACCCTTCCACCCCCAACAGTGCCACATTAACCCTTCCACCCACCCCACAGTGCCACATTAACCCTTCCACCCCCAACAGTGCCACATTAACCCTTCCACCCCCCCACAGTGCCACATTAACCCTTCCACCCTCAACAGTGCCACATTAACCCTTCCACCCCCAACAGTGCCACATTAACCCTTCCACCCCCCCCACAGTGCCACATTAACCCTTCCACCCTCAACAGTGCCACATTAACCCTTCCACCCCCAACAGTGCCACATTAACCCTTCCACCCCCCCCACAGTGCCACATTAACCCTTCCACCCCCCACAGTGGCACATTAACCCTTCCACCCCCAACAGTGCCACATTAACCCTTCCACTCCCCCCCCACAGTGCCACATTAACCCTTCCACCACCAACAGTGCCACATTAACCCTTCCTCCCCAACAGTGCCACATTAACCCTTCCACCCCCCCACAGTGCCACATTAAACCTTCCACCCCCAACAGTGCCACATTAACCCTTCCATCCCCCCACAGTGCCACATTAACCCTTCCACCCCCAACAGTGCCACATTAACCCTTCCACCCCCCCACAGTGCCACATTAACCATTCCACCCCCAACAGTGCCACATTAACCCTTCCACCCCCCCACAGTGCCACATTAACCATTCCACCCCCAACAGTGCCACATTAACCCTTCCACCCCCCCCACAGTGCCACATTAACCCTTCCACCCTCAACAGTGCCACATTAACCCTTCCACCCACAACAGTGCCACATTAACCCTTCCACCCCCCCCCCCACAGTGCCACATTAACCCTTCCACCCTCAACAGTGCCACATTAACCCTTCCACCCTCAACAGTGCCACATTAACCCTTCCACCCCCCCACAGTGCCACATTAACCCTTCTACCCCCCACAGTGCCACATTAACCCTTCCACCCCCCACAGTGCCACATTAACCCTTCCACCCCCAACAGTGCCACATTAACCCTTCCACTCCCCCCCCCACAGAGCCACATTAACCCTTCCACCCCCAACAGTGCCACATTAACCCTTTCCACCCCCCCCCCACAGTGCCACATTAACCCTTCCACCCCCAACAGTGCCACATTAACCCTTCCACCCCCCCCCACAGTGCCACATTAACCCTTCCACCCTCAACAGTGCCACATTAACCCTTCCACCCCCAACAGTGCCACATTAACCCTTCCACCCCCCCACAGTGCCACATTAACCCTTCCACCCTCAACAGTGCCACATTAACCCTTCCACCCCCAACAGTGCCACATTAACTCTTCCACCCCCCCCACAGTGCCACATTAACCCTTCCACCCCCAACAGTGCCACATTAACCCTTCCACTCCCCCCCACAGTGCCACATTAACCCTTCCACCACCAACAGTGCCACATTAACCCTTCCCCCCAACAGTGCCACATTAACCCTTCCACCCCCACCCCCACAGTGCCACATTAACCCTTCCACCACCAACAGTACCACATTAACCCTTCCACCACCAACAGTGCCACATTAACCCTTCCACCACCAACAGTGCCACTTTAACCCTTCCCCCCAACAGTGCCACATTAACCCTTCCACCCCCAACAGTGCCACTTTAACCCTTCCCCCCAACAGTTCCACATTAACCCTTCCACCCCCAACAGTGCCACATTAACCCATCCACCACCAACAGTGCCACATTAACCCTTCCACCACCAACAGTACCAAATTGACCCTTTCACCACCAACAGTGCTACATTAACCCATCCACCCCCCACAGTGCCACATTAACCCTTCCACCCCCAACAGTGCCACATTAACCCTTCCACCCCCAACAGTGCTACATTAACCCATCCACCCCCAACAGTGTCACATTAACCCTCCCCCCCCACAGTGCCACATTAAACCTTCCACCCCCCACAGTGCCACATTAACCCTTCCTCCCCCAACACTGCTACATTAACCCTTCCACCACCAACAGTGCCACATTAACCCTTCCACCCCCAACAGTGCCACATTAACCCATCCACCACCAACAGTGCCACATTAACCCTTCCACCCCCAACAGTGTCACATTAACCCTTCCACCACCAACAGTACCACATTAACCCTTCCACCCCCAACAGTGCCACATTAACCCTTCCATCCCCCCCAACAGTGCCACATTAACCCTTCCCCCCCAACAGTGCCACATTAACCCTTCCACCACCAACAGTGCCACATTAACCCTTCCACCCCCAACAGTGCCACATTAACCCTTCCACCCCCAACAGTGCCACATTAACACTTCCACCACCAACAGTGCCACATTAACCCTTCCACTCCCAACAGTGCCACATTAACCCTTCCTCCCCAACAGTGCCACATTAACCCTTCCACCACCAACAGTGCCACATTAACCCTTCCACCACCAACAGTGCCACTTTAACCCTTCCCCCCCAACAGTGCCACATTAACCCTTCCACCCCCAACAGTGCCACTTTAACCCTTCCCCCCCAACAGTGCCACATTAACCCTTCCACCCCCAACAGTGCCACATTAACCCATCCACCACCAACAGTGCCACATTAACCCTTCCACCACCAACAGTACCACATTGACCCTTTCACCACCAACAGTGCTACATTAACCCATCCCCCCCCACAGTGCCACATTAAACCTTCCACCCCCCACAGTGCCACATTAACCCTTCCACCCCCAACAGTGCTACATTAACCCTTCCACCACCAACAGTGCCACATTAACCCTTCCACCCCCAACAGTGCCACATTAACCCTTCCTCCCCCAACAGTGCTACATTAACCCATCCACCACCAACAGTGCCACATTAACCCTTCCACCCCCAACAGTGTCACATTAACCCTTCCCCCCCACAGTGCCACATTAACCCTTCCACCCCAACAGTGTCACATTAACCCTTCCCCCCCACAGTGCCACATTATCCCTTCCACCCCCCACAGTGCCACATTAACCCTTCCTCCCCCAACAGTGCTACATTAACCCTTCCACCACCAACAGTGCTACATTAACCCATCTACGCCCAACAGTGTCACATTAACCCTCCCCCCCACAGTGCCACATTAAACCTTCCACCCCCCACAGTGCCACATTAACCCTTCCTCCCCCAACAGTGCTACATTAACCCTTCCACCACCAACAGTGCCACATTAACCCTTCCACCCCCAACAGTGTCACATTAACCCTTCCACCACCAACAGTACCACATTGACCCTTCCACCACCAACAGTGCCACATTAACCCTTCCACCCCCAACAGTGCCACATTAACCCATCCACCACCAACAGTGCCACATTAACCCTTCCACCCCCAACAGTGTCACATTAACCCTTCCCCCCCACAGTGCCACATTATTCCTTCCACCCCCCACAGTGCCACATTAACCCTTCCACCACCAACAGTACCACATTGACCCTTTCACCACCAACAGTGCCACATTAACCCTTCCACCCCTTACAGTGCCACATTAGCCCTTCCATCCCCCCCAACAGTGCCACATTAACCCTTCCCCCCCAACAGTGCCACATTAACCCTTCCACCACCAACAGTGCCACATTAACCCTTCCACCACCAACAGTACCACATTAACCCTTCCACCACCAACAGTGCCACATTAACCCTTCCACCCCCAACAGTGCCACATTAACCCTTCCACCCCCAACAGTGCCATATTAACCATTTCACCCCCAACAGTGCCACATTAACCCTTCAACCACCAACAGTGCCACATTAACCCTTCCACTCCCAACAGTGCCACATTAACCCTTCCATCCCCCCCAACAGTGCCACATTAACCCTTCCTCCCCAACAGTGCCACATTAACCCTTCCACCCCCACAGTGCCACATTAACCCTTCCATCCCCCACAGTGCTACATTAACCCTTCCACCCCAACAGTGCCACATTAACTGTTCCATCCCCAACAGTGCCACATTAACCCTTCCACCCCCCGCAGTGCCACATTAACCCTTCCACCCCCAACAGTGCTACATTAACCCTTCCACCCCCCACAGTGCCACATTAACCCTTCCATTCCCAACAGTGCCACATTAACCCTTCCATCCCCCCACAGTGCTACATTAACCCTTCCATCCCCCCACTGTGCCACATTAACCCTTCCACCCACACAGTGCCACATTAACCCTTCCATCCCCCCACAGTGCCACATTAACCCTTCCTTCCCCCCACAGTGCCACATTAACCCTTCCATCCCCACAGTGCCACATTAACCCTTCCATCCCCCACAGTGCCACATCAACCCTTCCACCCCCAACTGTGTCACAATAACCCTTCCATCCCCCACAGTGGTACATTAACCCTTCCACCCCCAACAGTGCCACATTAACCCTTCCATCCCCCACAGTGGTACATTAACCCTTCCATCCCCCCACAGTGCCACATTAACCCTTCCATCCCCCCACAGTGCCACATTAACCCTTCCACCCCCCCCACAGTGCCACATTAACCCTTCCACCCCCAACAGTGCCACATTAACCCTTTCATCCCCCTACAGTGCCACATTAACCCTTCCATCCCCCAGCAGTGCCACATTACCCCTTCCATCCCCCTACAGTGCCACATTAACCCTTCCATCCCCCAACAGTGCAACATTACCCCTTTCATCCCCCACAGTGCCACATTAACCCTTCCCCTCAACAGTGCCACATTAACCCTTCCAACCCCCACAGTGCCACATTAACCCTTCCACCCCAACAGTGCCACATTAACCCTTCCATCCCCCCACAGTGCCACATTAACCCTTCCAACCCCCACAGTGCCACATTAACCCTTCCTCGCCCAACAGTGCCACATTAACTATTCCACCCCCCCCCACAGTGCCACATTAACCCTTCCACCCCCACAGTGTCACATTAACCCTTCCACCCCCCACAGTGCCACATTAACTTTTCCATCCCCCCCACAGTGCCACATTAACCCTTCCAACCCCCACAGTGCCACATTAACCCTTCCTCGCCCAACAGTGCCACATTAACTATTCCACCCCCCACAGTGCCACATTAACCCTTCCTCCCCCAACAGTGCCACATTAACCCTTCCATCCCCCACAGTGCCACATTAACTTTTCCATCCCCCCCACAGTGCCACATTAACCCTTCCATCCCCCCACAGTGCCACATTAACCCTTTCCCCCCAAACAGTGCTACATTAACCCTTCCATCCCCCCACAGTTCCACATTAACCCTTCCACCCCCAACAGTGCCACATTAACCCTTCCATCCCCCCACAGTGCCACATTAACCCTTCCACCCCCCCACAGTGCCACATTAACCCTTTCACCCCAAACAGTGCTACATTAACCCTTCCATCCCCCCACAGTGCCACATTAACCCTTCCATCCCCCCCCACAGTGCCACATTAACCCTTTCCCCCAAACAGTGCTACATTAACCCTTCCATCCCCCCACAGTTCCACATTAACCCTTCCACCAACCAACAGTGCCACATTAACCCTTCCATCCCCCCACAGTGCCACATTAACCCTTCCACCCCCCCCCACAGTGCCACATTAACCCTTTCACCCCAAACAGTGCTACATTAACCCTTCCATCCCCCCACAGTGCCACATTAACCCTTCCACCCCCAACAGTGCCACATTAACCCTTCCATCCCCCCACAGTGCCACATTAACCCTTCCACCCCCCCCACAGTGCCACATTAACCCTTTCACCCCAACAGTGCTACAATAACCCTTCCACCCCCCCACAGTGCCACATTAACCCTTCCACCCCCAACAGTGCTACATTAACCCTTCCATCCCCCCACAGTGCCACATTAACCCTTCCACCCCCAACAGTGCTACATTAACCCTTCCATCCCCCCACAGTGTCACATTAACCCTTCCACCCCCACAGTGCCACATTAACACTTCCTTCCCCCCACAGTGCCATATTAACCCATCCACCCCCAACAGTGCTACATTAACCCTTCCATCCCCCCAGTGCCACATTAACCCTTCCATCCCCCCAGTGCCACATTAACCCTTCCATCCCCCACAGTGCCACATTAACCCTTCCACCCCCAACAGTGCCACATTAACCCTTCCCCTCAACAGTGCTACATTAACCCTTCCATCCACCACAGTGCCACATTAACCCTTCCACCCCCAACAGTGCCACATTAACCCTTCCCCCCCCACAGTACCACATTAACCATTCCATCCCCCCACAGTGCCACATTAATCCTTCCACCCCCAACAGTGCCACATTGACCCTTCCACCACCAACAGTGCCACATTAACCCTTCCCCCCCAACAGTGCCACATTGACCCTTCCACCACCAACAGTGCTACATTAACCCTTCCACCCCCAACAGTGCCACATTAACCCATCCACCACCAACAGTGCTACATTAACCCTTCCACCCCCAACAGTGCCACATTAACCCTTCCACCACCAACAGTGCTACATTAACCCTTCCACCTCCAACAGTGTCACATTAACCCTTCCCCCCAGTGCTACATTAACCCTTCCACCGCCAACAGTGTCACATTAACTCTTCCCCCCCACAGTGCCACATTAACCCTTCCACCCCCACAGTGCCACATTAACCCTTCCATCCCCCCACAGTGCCACATTAACCCTTCCTCCCCCAACAGTGCCACATTAATGCTTCCACCCCCCCCACAGTGCACATTAACCCTTCCATCCCCCACAGTGCCACATTAACCCTTCCACCCCCACAGTGCCACATTATCCCTTCCATCCCCCCACAGTGCCACATTAACACTTCCACCCCCAACAGTGCCACATTAACCCTTCCACCCCCAAACAGTGCCACATTAACCCTTCCACCCCCCACAGTGCCACATTAACCCTTCCTCCCCCAACAGTGCCACATTAACGCTTCCACTCCCCCCACAGTGCCACATTAACCCTTCCACCCCCCACAGTGCCACATTAACCCTTCCACCCCCCCACAGTGCCACATTAACCCTTCCATCCCCCCACAGTGCCACATTAACCCTTCCACCCCCTCACAGTGCCACATTAACCATTCCACCCCCATCAGTGCCACATTAACCCTTCCACCACCCACAGTGCCACATTAACCCTTCCATTCCCAACAGTGCCACATTAACCCTTCCACCCCCAACAGTGCTACATTAACCCTTCCCCCCAACAGTGCTACATTAACCCTTCCATCCCCCACAGTGCCACATTAACCCTTCCACCCCCAACAGTGCCACAATAACCCTTCCACCCCCACAGTGGTACATTAACCCTTCCACCCCCAACAGTGCCACATTAACCCTTCCACCCCCAACAGTGCCACAATAACCCTTCCACCCCCACAGTGGTACATTAACCCTTCCACCCCCAACAGTGCCACATTAACCCTTCCACCCCCACAGTGCCACATTAACCCTTCCACACCCACAGTGCCACATTAACCCTTCAACCCCCACAGTGCCACATTAACCCTTCCACCCCCCACAGTACCACATTAACCCTTCCACCCCCAACAGTGCCACATTAACCCATCCACCCCCAACAATTCCACATTAACCCTTCCCCTCAACCGTGCTACATTAATCCTTCCATCCCCCACAGTGCCACTTTAACCCTTCCATCCCCAAAGTGCTACATTAACCCTTCCCCTCAACAGTGCCACATTAACCCTTCCACCCCCAACAGTGCCATATTAACCATTCCACTTCCAACAGTGCCACATTAACCCTTCCCCTCAACAGTGCCACATTAACCCTTCCACCCCCAACAGTGCCACATTAACCATTCCACCCCCAACAGTGCCACATTAACCCTTCCACCCCCCCACAGTGCCACATTAACCCATCCACCCCCAACAGTGCCATATTAACCATTCCACCCCCAACAGTGCCACATTAACCCTTCCACCCCCAACAGTGCCATATTAACCATTCCACCCCCAAAAGTGCCACATCAACCCTTCCCTCCCAACAGTGCCACATTAACCCTCCCCCCACAGTGTCACATTAGCCCTTCCACACCCCAACAGTTCCACATTAACCCTTCCACCCCCAACAGTGCCACATTAACCCATCCACCCCCAACAATTCCACATTAACCCTTCCCCTCAACCGTGCTACATTAATCCTTCCATCCCCCACAGTGCCACTTTAACCCTTCCATCCCCAAAGTGCTACATTAACCCTTCCACCCCAACAGTGCCATATTAACCATTCCACCCCCAACAGTTCCACATTAACCCTTCCACCCCCAACAGTGCCACATTAACCCATCCACCCCCAACAATTCCACATTAACCCTTCCCCTCAACCGTGCTACATTAATCCTTCCATCCCCCACAGTGCCACTTTAACCCTTCCATCCCCAAAGTGCTACATTAACCCTTCCACCCCAACAGTGCCATATTAACCCTTCCTCCCCCAACAGTGCCACATTAACGCTTCCCCCCGCCCACAGTGCCACATTAACCCTTCCATCCCCCCACAGTGCCACATTAACCATTCCACCCCCCCACAGTGCCACATTAACCCTTCCATCTCCCAACAGTGCCACATTAACCCTTCCATCCCCCAACAGTGCCACATTAACCCTTCCATCCCCCAACAGTGCCACATTAACCCTTCCCCTCAACAGTGCCACATTAACCCTTCCACCCCCACAGTGCCACATTAACTCTTCCATCCCCCCACAGTGCCACATTAACCCTTCCAGCCTCAACAATGCCACATTAACCCTTCCCCTCAACAGTGCCACATTAACCCTTCCATCCCCCCACAGTGCCACATTAACCATTCTACCCCCCACAGTGCCACATTAACCCTTCCATCCCCCAACAGTGCCACATTAACCCTTCCATCCCCCAACAGTGCCACATTACCCCTTCCATCCCCTAAAAGTGCCACATTAACCCTTCCCCTCAACAGTGCCACATTAACCCTTCCATCCCCACAGTGCCACATTAACCCTTCCATCCCCCCACAGTGCCACATTAACCCTTCCATCCCCCACAGTGCCACATTAACCCTTCCATCCCCCACAGTGCCACATTAACCCTTCCATCCCCCCACAGTGCCACATTAACCCTTCCATTCCCCCACAGTGCCAGATTAACCCTTCCCCCCCAACAGTGCCACATTAACCCTTCCATCCCCCAACATTGCCACATTAACCCTTCCACCCCAACAGTGTCACATTAACCCTTCCCCCCAACAGTGCCACATTAACCCTTTCCCCCAACAGTGCTACATTAACCCTTCCATCCCCCACAGTGCCACATTAACCCTTCCACCCCCAACAGTGCCACATTAACCCTTCCCCAACAGTGCCACATTAACCCTTCCACCCCCCACAGTGCCACATTAACCCTTCCACCCCCAACAGTGCCACATTAACCCTTCCACCCCCAACAGTGCCACATTAACCCTTCCATCCCCCCACAGTGGTACATTAACTCTTCCACCCCCAACAGTGTCACATAAACCCTTCCACCCCAACTGTGTCACATTAACCCTTCCACCCCCACAGTGTTACATTAACCCTTCCTCCCCCCACAGTGCCACATTAACCCTTCCATCCCCCCACAGTGCCACATTAACCCTTCCATCCCCCAACAGTGCCACATTAACCCTTCCACCCCAACAGTGCCACAATAACCCTTCCACCCCCCACAGTGCCACATTAACCCTTCCACCTCCCCACAGTGCCACATTAACGCTTCCACCCCCAATCGTGCCACATTAACCCTTCCATCCCCAACAGTGCCACATTAACCCCTCCACCCCCAACAGTGCCACATTAACCCTTCCACCCCCAACATTGCCACATTGACCCCCCCAAAAGTGCCATATTAACCTTTCTCCCCAACAGTGCCACATTAACCCTTCCCCCCCAACAGTGCCACATTAACCCTCACCCCCCCACAGTGCCACATTAACCCTTCCGCTCCAACAGTGCCACATTAACCCTTCCACCCCCCACAGTGCTACATTAACCCTTCAACCCCCAACAGTGCCACATTAACCCTTCCATCCCCCCACAGTGCCACATTAACTCTTCCACCCGCAACAGTGCCACATTAACCCTTCCACCCCCCAAAAGTGCCACATTAACCCTTCCCCCCAACAGTGCCACATTAACCCTTACATCCCCCCACAGTGCCACATTAACCCTTCCATCCCCCACAGTGCCACATTAACCCTTACATCCCCCCACAACAATGCCACATTAACCCTTCCATCCCCACAGTGCCACATTAACCCTTCCACCCCCAACAGTGCCACATTAACCCTTCCACCCCCCACAGTGCCACATTAACCCTTCCATCCCCCAACAGTGCCACATTAACCCTCCCCCCAACAGTGCCACATTAACCCTTCTCCCCCCAACAGTGCCACATTAACCCTTCCACCCCCTACAGTGCCACATTAACCCTCCCCCCACAGTGCCACATTAACCCTTCCACCCCCACAGTGCCACAATAACCTCCCCACCCCCCCCACAGTGCCACATTAACCCTTCTCCCCCAACAGTGCCACATTAACCCCCCCACAGTGCCACATTAACCCTTCCACCCCCAACAGTGCCACATTAACCCTTCTCCCCCAGCAGTGCCACATTAACCCTTCCACCCCCCCACAGTGCCACATTAACCCTACCACCCCTAAGAGTGCCACATTAACCCTTCCATCCCCCATAGTGCCACATTAACCCTTCCATCGCCCCACAGTGCCACATTAACCCTTCCACCCCCAACAGTGCCACATTAACCCTTCCATCCCCCCACAGTGCCACATTAACCCTTCCATCCCCCCACAGTGCCACATTAACCCTTCCACCCCCAACAGTGCCATATTAACCCTTCCACCCCCAACATTGCCACATCAACCCTTCCCTCCCAACAGTGCCACATTAACCCTCCCCCCACAGTGTCACATTAGCCCTTCCACACCCCAACAGTTCCACATGGACCGTTCCACCCCCAACAGTGCCACATTAACCTTTCCACCCCCCCCACAGTGCCACATTAACCCTTCCCCCCCAACAGTGCCACATTAACCCTTCCACCCCCCCCCCACAGTGCCAGATGAACCCTTCCACCCCCACAGTGTCACATTAACCCTTCCACACCCCAACAGTGTCACATTAACCCTTCCACCCCCCTACAGTTCCACATGGACCATGCCACCCCCCAAAAATGACACATTAACCCTTCCACCCCCAACAGTGCCACATTAATCCTTCCACCCCCCACAGTGCCACGTTAACCCTTTCATCCCTGTACAATTCCACATGGACCGTTCCACTCCCCGACAGTGCCACATTAACCTTTCACCCCCCCCACAGTGCCACATTAACCCTTCCACCCCCACAGTGCCACATAACCCTTCCATTCCCCAACAGTGCCACATTAACCCTTCTATCCCCCCTACAGTACCACATGGACTGTTCCACCCCCCCCAGCAGTGCCACATTAACCCTTCCACCCCCTACAGTTCCACATGGACCGTTCCACCCCCCCAACAGTGCCACATTAACCCTTCCACCCCCTACAGTTCTACATGGACCCTTCCACCCCCCCCCACAGTGCCACATTAACCCTCCCCCCAGTGCCCCATTAACCCTTCCACCCCCCACAGTGCCACATTAACCCCTCCACCCCCACAGTGCCACATTAACCCTTTCACCCCAACAGTGCCACCTTAACCCTTCACCCCCCAGAGTGCCACATTAACCCTTCCACCCCCAACAGTGCCACATTAACCCTTCCACCCCCCACAGTGCCACATTATCCCTTCCATCCCCCAACAGTGCCACATTAACCCTCCCCCCAACAGTGCCACATTAACCCTTCTCCCCCCAACAGTGCCACATTAACCCTTCCACCCCCTACAGTGCCACATTAACCCTCCCCCCACAGTGCCACATTAACCCTTCCACCCCCACAGTGCCACAATAACCTCCCCACCCCCCCACAGTGCCACATTAACCCTTCTCCCCCAACAGTGCCACATTAACCCCCCCACAGTGCCACATTAACCCTTCCACCCCCAACAGTGCCACATTAACCCTTCTCCCCCAACAGTGCCACATTAACCCTTCCATCCCCCCACAGTGCCACATTAACCCTACCACCCCTAAGAGTGCCACATTAACCCTTCCATCCCCCATAGTGCCACATTAACCCTTCCATCGCCCCACAGTGCCACATTAACCCTTCCACCCCCAACAGTGCCACATTAACCCTTCCATCCCCCCACAGTGCCACATTAACCCTTCCACCCCCAACAGTGCCATATTAACCCTTCCACCCCCAACAGTGCCACATTAACCCTTCCATCCCCCACAGTGCCACATCAACCCTTCCCTCCCAACAGTGCCACATTAACCCTCCCCCCACAGTGTCACATTAGCCCTTCCACACCCCAACAGTTCCACATGGACCGTTCCACCCCCAACAGTGCCACATTAACCTTTCCACCCCCCCACAGTGCCACATTAACCCTTCCCCCCCAACAGTGCCACATTAACCCTTCCACCCCCCCCCCACAGTGCCACATGAACCCTTCCACCCCCACAGTGTCACATTAACCCTTCCACACCCCAACAGTGTCACATTAACCCTTCCACCCCCCTACAGTTCCACATGGACCATGCCACCCCCCAAAAATGACACATTAACCCTTCCACCCCCAACAGTGCCACATTAATCCTTCCACCCCCCACAGTGCCACGTTAACCCTTTCACCCCTGTACAATTCCACATGGACCGTTCCACTCCCCGACAGTGCCACATTAACCTTTCACGCCCCCACAGTGCCACATTAACCCTTACACCCCCACAGTGCCACATAACCCTTCCATTCCCCAACAGTGCCACATTAACCCTTCTATCCCCCCTACAGTACCACATGGACTGTTCCACCCCCCCAGCAGTGCCACATTAACCCTTCCACCCCCTACAGTTCCACATGGACCGTTCCACCCCCCAACAGTGCCACATTAACCCTTCCACCCCCTACAGTTCTACATGGACCCTTCCACCCCCCCCCCACAGTGCCACATTAACCCTCCCCCCAGTGCCCCATTAACCCTTCCACCCCCCACAGTGCCACATTAACCCCCACAGTGCCACATTAACCCCTCCACCCCCACAGTGCCACATTAACCCTTCCACCCCAACAGTGCCACCTTAACCCTTCACCGCCCAGAGTGCCACATTAACCCTTCCGTTCCCCAACAGTGCCACATTAACCCTTCCACCCCCAACAGTGCCACAATAACCCTCCCGCCCAACAGTGCCACATTAACCCTTCCACATTAACCATTCCACCCCCAACAGTGCCACATTAACCCTTCACCCCCCAACAGTGCCACATTGACCCTTCACCCCCAACAGTGCCACATTAACCCTTCCACCCCCCACAGTGCCATATTAAGCTTTCCACCCCCCAGAGTGCCATATTAACCCTTCCGTCCCCCAACAGGTCCACATTAACCCTTCCACCCCTACAGTGCCACATAACCCTTCCATTCCCCAACAGTGCCACATTAACCCTTCTATCCCCCCTACAGTACCACATGGACTGTTCCACCCCCCCAGCAGTGCCACATTAACCCTTCCACCCCCTACAGTTCCACATGGACCGTTCCACCCCCCCAACAGTGCCACATTAACCCTTCCACCCCCTACAGTTCTACATGGACCCTTCCACCCCCCCCCCCACAGTGCCACATTAACCCTCCCCCCAGTGCCCCATTAACCCTTCCACCCCCCACAGTGCCACATTAACCCCCCACAGTGCCACATTAACCCCTCCACCCCCACAGTGCCACATTAACCCTTTCACCCCAACAGTGCCACCTTAACCCTTCACCCCCCAGAGTGCCACATTAACCCTTCCACCCCCAACAGTGCCACATTAACCCTTCCACCCCCCACAGTGCCACATTATCCCTTCCATCCCCCAACAGTGCCACATTAACCCTCCCCCCAACAGTGCCACATTAACCCTTCTCCCCCCAACAGTGCCACATTAACCCTTCCACCCCCTACAGTGCCACATTAACCCTCCCCCACAGTGCCACATTAATCCTTCCACCCCCACAGTGCCACAATAACCTCCCCACCCCCCCACAGTGCCACATTAACCCTTCTCCCCCAACAGTGCCACATTAACCCCCCCACAGTGCCACACTAACCCTTCCACCCCCAACAGTGCCACATTAACCCTTCTCCCCCAACAGTGCCACATTAACCCTTCCATCCCCCCACAGTGCCACATTAACCCTACCACCCCTAAGAGTGCCACATTAACCGTTCCATCCCCCATAGTGCCACATTAACCCTTCCATCGCCCCACAGTGCCACATTAACCCTTCCACCCCCAACAGTGCCACATTAACCCTTCCATCCCCCCACAGTGCCACATTAACCCTTCCATCCCCCCACAGTGCCACATTAACCCTTCCACCCCCAACAGTGCCATATTAACCCTTCCACCCCCAACAGTGCCACATTAACCCTTCCATCCCCCACAGTGCCACATCAACCCTTCCCTCCCAACAGTGCCACATTAACCCTCCCCCCACAGTGTCACATTAGCCCTTCCACACCCCAACAGTTCCACATGGACCGTTCCACCCCCAACAGTGCCACATTAACCTTTCCACCCCCCCACAGTGCCACATTAACCCTTCCCCCCCAACAGTGCCACATTAACCCTTCCACCCCCCCCCACAGTGCCACATGAACCCTTCCACCCCCACAGTGTCACATTAACCCTTCCACACCCCAACAGTGTCACATTAACCCTTCCACCCCCTACAGTTCCACATGGACCATGCCACCCCCCAAAAATGACACATTAACCCTTCCACCCCCAACAGTGCCACATTAATCCTTCCACCCCCCACAGTGCCACATTAACCCTTCCACCCCCAACAGTGCCATATTAACCCTTCCACCCCCAACAGTGCCACATTAACCCTTCCATCCCCCACAGTGCCACATCAACCCTTCCCTCCCAACAGTGCCACATTAACCCTCCCCCCACAGTGTCACATTAGCCCTTCCACACCCCAACAGTTCCACATGGACCGTTCCACCCCCAACAGTGCCACATTAACCTTTCCACCCCCCCACAGTGCCACATTAACCCTTCCCCCCCAACAGTGCCACATTAACCCTTCCACCCCCCCACAGTGCCACATGAACCCTTCCACCCCCACAGTGTCACATTAACCCTTCCACACCCCAACAGTGTCACATTAACCCTTCCACCCCCCTACAGTTCCACATGGACCATGCCACCCCCCAAAAATGACACATTAACCCTTCCACCCCCAACAGTGCCACATTAATCCTTCCACCCCCCACAGTGCCACGTTAACCCTTTCACCCCTGTACAATTCCACATGGACCGTTCCACTCCCCGACAGTGCCACATTAACCTTTCACGCCCCCCACAGTGCCACATTAACCCTTACACCCCCACAGTGCCACATAACCCTTCCATTCCCCAACAGTGCCACATTAACCCTTCTATCCCCCCTACAGTACCACATGGACTGTTCCACCCCCCCCAGCAGTGCCACATTAACCCTTCCACCCCCTACAGTTCCACATGGACCGTTCCACCCCCCAACAGTGCCACATTAACCCTTCCACCCCCTACAGTTCTACATGGACCCTTCCACCCCCCCCCCACAGTGCCACATTAACCCTCCCCCCAGTGCCCCATTAACCCTTCCACCCCCCACAGTGCCACATTAACCCCCACAGTGCCACATTAACCCCTCCACCCCCACAGTGCCACATTAACCCTTCCACCCCAACAGTGCCACCTTAACCCTTCACCGCCCAGAGTGCCACATTAACCCTTCCGTTCCCCAACAGTGCCACATTAACCCTTCCACCCCCAACAGTGCCACAATAACCCTCCCGCCCAACAGTGCCACATTAACCCTTCCACATTAACCATTCCACCCCCAACAGTGCCACATTAACCCTTCACCCCCCAACAGTGCCACATTGACCCTTCACCCCCAACAGTGCCACATTAACCCTTCCACCCCCCACAGTGCCATATTAAGCTTTCCACCCCCCAGAGTGCCATATTAACCCTTCCGTCCCCCAACAGGTCCACATTAACCCTTCCACCCCCCACAGTGCCACATTAACCCTTCCACCCCCCACAGTGCCACATTAACCCTTCCATCCCCCCCCACAGTGCAACATTAACCCTTCCATCCCCCCCCCACAGTGCCACATTAACCCTTCCACCCCCCATAGTGCCACATTAGCCCTTCCACCTACAGCAGTGCCACATTAACCCTTCCACCCCCAACAGTGCCACATTAACCCTTCCACCCCCCACAGTGCCACATTAACCCTTCCACCCCAACAGTGCCACATTAACCCTTCCACCCCCCACAGTGCCACATTAACCCTTCCACCCCCCACAGTGCCACATTAACCCTTCCACCCCCCCCCACAGTGTCACATTAACCCTTCCACACCCCCACAGTGCCACATTATCCCTTCCACCCCCCCCACAGTGCCACATTAACCCTTCCACCCACCACAGTGCCACATGAACCCTTCCACACCCCAACAGTGTCACATTAACCCTTCCACCCCCCTACAGTTCCACATGGCCATGCCACCCCCCAAAAATGACACATTAACCCTTCCACCCCCAACAGTGCCACATTAATCCTTCCACCCACCCACAGTGCCACATTAACCCTTTCACCCCGTACAGTTCCACATGGAGCATTCCACCCCCCGACAGTGCCACATTAACCTTTCCACCCCCCCACAGGTCCACATTAACCCTTCCACCCCAACAGTGCCACATAACCCTTCCATCCCCCAACAGTGCCACATTAACCCTTCTATCCCCCCTACAGTTCCACATGGACCGTTCCACCCCCCAACAGTGCCCCATTAACCCTTCCACCCCCCACAGTGCCCCATTAACCCTTCCACCCCAACAGTGCCACATAACCCTTCCATCCCCCAACAGTGCCACATTAACCCTTCTATCCCCCCTACAGTTCCACATGGACCGTTCCACCCCCCCAACAGTGCCACATTAACCCCTCCACCCCCTACAGTTCCACATGGACCGTTCCACCCCCCCAACAGTGCCACATTAACCCCTCCACCCCCTACAGTTCCACATGGACCGTTCCACCCCCCAACAGTGCCCCATTAACCCTTCCACCCCCCACAGTGCCACATTAACCCTTCCACCCCAACAGTGCCACATTAACCCTTCCACCCCCCACAGTGCCACATTAACCCTTCCACCCCCCACAGTGCCACATTAACCCTTCCACCCCCCCCACAGTGTCACATTAACCCTTCCACACCCCCACAGTGCCACATTATCCCTTCCACCCCCCCCACAGTGCCACATTAACCCTTCCACCCACCACAGTGCCACATGAACCCTTCCACACCCCAACAGTGTCACATTAACCCTTCCACCCCCCTACAGTTCCACATGGCCATGCCACCCCCCAAAAATGACACATTAACCCTTCCACCCCCAACAGTGCCACATTAATCCTTCCACCCACCCACAGTGCCACATTAACCCTTTCACCCCGTACAGTTCCACATGGAGCATTCCACCCCCCGACAGTGCCACATTAACCTTTCCACCCCCCCACAGGTCCACATTAACCCTTCCACCCCAACAGTGCCACATAACCCTTCCATCCCCCAACAGTGCCACATTAACCCTTCTATCCCCCCTACAGTTCCACATGGACCGTTCCACCCCCCAACAGTGCCCCATTAACCCTTCCACCCCCCACAGTGCCCCATTAACCCTTCCACCCCAACAGTGCCACATAACCCTTCCATCCCCCAACAGTGCCACATTAACCCTTCTATCCCCCCTACAGTTCCACATGGACCGTTCCACCCCCCCAACAGTGCCACATTAACCCCTCCACCCCCTACAGTTCCACATGGACCGTTCCACCCCCCCAACAGTGCCACATTAACCCCTCCACCCCCTACAGTTCCACATGGACCGTTCCACCCCCCAACAGTGCCCCATTAACCCTTCCACCCTAACAGTGCCACATTAACCCTTCCACCCCAACAGTGCCCCATTAACCCTTCCACCCCCCACAGTGCCACATTAACCCCCCCACAGTGCCACATTAATACTTCCATCCCCAAAAGTGCTACTTTAACCCTTCCACCCCCAATGGTGCCACATTAACCCTTCCACCCCCCACAGTGCCACATTAACCCTTCCACCCCCACAGTGCCACATTAACCCTTCCATCCCACACAGTGCTACATCAACCCTTCACCCCCCCCAGAGTGCCACATTAACCCTTCCGTCCCCCAACAGTGCCACATTAACCCTTCCACCCCCAACAGTGCCACGTTAACCCTTCCACCCCCCACTGTGCCACATTAACCATTCCACCCCCCAACAGTGCCACATTAACCCTTCACCCCCCACAGTGCCACATTAACCCTTCTACCCCCCAACAGTGCCACATTAACCCTTCACCCCTACAGTGCCACATTAACCCTTTCACCCCCAACAGTGCTACATTAACCCTTTCACCCCCCCCCCACAGTGACACATTAACTCCCCCCCCACAGTGCCACATTAACCCTTCCACCCCCACAGTGCCACATTAACCCTTCCACCCCCCATAATGCCACATTAACTCTTCCACCCCCAACAGTGCCACATTAACCCTTTCACCCCCAACAGTGCTACATTAACCCTTCCACCCACCACAGTGACACATTAACCCTTCCACCCCCCCCACAGTGCCACATTAACCCCCCCATCAGTCCACATGGACCCTCCCCCTCACAGTGCCACATTAACCCTTCCATCTCCCACAGTTCCACATGAACCCTTCCACCCCACCCACAGTGCCACATTAACCCTTTGACCCCCCAAAGTGCCACATTAACCCGTCCACCCCCCAACAGTGCCACAATAACCTTTTCAGCCTCCTCAGTGCCACTTTAACACTTCCACCCACCACTGTTCCATTTTCACGGTTCTGTCTTCCACAGTGCCTCTACAATAAATCTTCCACCCACCACAGTGCCACACACTGATTTCTCTATACAAAGTACAGAGATGAGTATCTACAACTCCCAGCATGACCTTTGTGTGCCAAGCACTGCTTTCTCCATAGAAAGTGCAGAGAGTAGGAACTACAACTCCCAGCATTGCTCCTGTATTATCATGAACCAAGAAGAAAGCAGGTGAGTGTGGTCCTCTTAACAAGAGGTAGGTAAGTCTATTTTGTCAGAACAAACAATGTCCTGAATCACACACAGTGCTATGGCCTATGATGGTGAGGATGATGGGGGATGCCTGTTATCTGGTCTCTTTTGCCATCTGGTGTTGGAGGCAGGAATAGCACGTTCAGCCTTCAGAATGTTTCTGGCGGGTAGCAGAATGTTCTTGGTGACTGGGGGGCAATTTGTTAGACAAGGATGGGTTATGGCTCAAGGCAGTCAGTGACTCTATCGCAGGATGGTGACTCCAGCTAAGGCTGGTTGATGATGAATGCAGTTCAGGGTGGCTGACCCCAGCTTAGGGCAGTTGGTGATTCCAGGTCATTGACTCCAGCTGAGGGAGGATGGTGACTCCAGCTCAGACTGAACCATCGATGGTCAGTGACTCCATTACAGGATGATCCAGCTCACGGCAGTTGGTGACTCCATCTCAGGTAGGTTTGTGACTTCAGCTCAGAGTGGTTGGCCACTCCATCAGAAGAAGATTGGTGACTCCATCTCATGACATTCGGTGTCTCCGTCACAGGGAGTTTGGTGACTCCAGCTGGTTGATGATTTCAGCTCAGGAAGGTCCTAACTGCAGTTCAGGGTGGCTGACTCCAGTTTAGGGCAGTTGGTGATTCCTGGTCACTAATGTCAGCTCAGGGTGGCCAGTGACGCTGGCTCAGAAAAGTCAATAACTCCAGTTCAGGGTGGTTGGTGATTTGAGCTTAGGATGGTTAGTGACTCTATCACAGAACAGTTGGTGACTCCAGCTCAGAGAAATTGGTAACTCCAGCTTAGGGTGGTTGGTGACTCCTTCACAAGATGATTGTTGACTTCATCACAGGATGATCCAGCTCCTGGCAGTTGGTGACTCCATCTCAGGTAGGTTTGTGACTCCAGCTCACAGTTGTTGGTGACTCCATCAGAAGATGATTGGTGACTCCAGCTCATGACATTGGTGTCTCCATCACAAGGAGTTTGCTGACTCCAGCTCAGGGAGATTAGTGACCCCAACTCAAGGCAGTCAGTAACTCCATCACATGATGATTGGTGATTCCAACTCACGGTGGTTGGTGACTCCATCTCAGGTAGATTTGTGACTCAAGCTCAGGCTGGTCGGTGTCTCCAGCTCAGGGAGATTGGTGACTCCAACTCAAGGCAGTCAGTGACTCCAGCTCAGAAAGGTTAGTGACTCCATCACAAGATTATTGGTGACTTCATCACAAGATGATTGGTAACTCGCTCAGAGTGATTGGTGACTCCATCAGAGATTGGTGACTCCAGATCATTACAGTCGGCATCTCCATCACAAGATGATTGGTGACTCCAACTCACGGTGGTTGTTGACTCTCAGGTAGGTTTGTGACTGCATCAGAGGAAGATTGGTGACTCCAGCTCAAGGCAGTCAGTGACTCCAACTCACAGTGGTTATTGACTCCATCTCAGGTAAGTTTGTGACTCCAGCTCAGGGTGGTCAGTGACTCCAGCTCAGGGAGTGTCAGGGACATGGCCATCACAGAACTGGCAATGTTGCCCGGAACCTACATGGATGCTCACAGAAGGTACTGAGACGTGCAGGAGCGCGTGCCATGCATCAGCGCACACCGGCGCGCATCGGCGCACACGCATGCGCAATACTGAGAGTGTGCAGCGGCATGCAAGTGGCATGACAGATGCTGGCGCCAACGCCCCTATTTAAGCCAGCTATTGACAACAGGACATTGCTGGATTATCTCAGCTTCCCTGTGTGCCTTGTGACTTCTGTTTCCTGATCTGTGGATTACACGTTGTTGACCCGGCTTGCCTTGACCTCGCTTCATGATCTCCCAGTTTGCCTTTGGCTTACATCTGGACCTTGCTTCTGTTCCTGTTTACCTGGTTTGACCTTCGGCTTGCACCTAGACTCTGCTTGTTCCTCTCTTCCGTGTATGACCATGGCTCGCCCGTTTATGCTCTGGACTGACTTATCTGTGTATGACCTCTGGCCTGGCTCCTGGTTCCTCCACTTACCAAACACAGCAAGTTCAGCTCAGCCTGCTACAGTCCTCCTTCAGTGGCCAAGTTCATCTGACTACAAGCAAGCAGCTGGCAAACCGTGCTTCTTTGAACACTGTGTTACCTGTTCCCAACTCCAGGGAGGCGCTGCACTTAGCCGCAAGGGGAGCCCTCTTAGCATCTCGATCTCCATACCTGTACCTGACAGTATAATCCAGCCATGTCCAAGATCGACAGAGGTGCTTCCTCTGTAGAGGCTATATATCAACAGGTCATTGCACTTACTCAAGCGGTGCAGAAACGACAAGATCCCCATGAATGCTCAATTAGAGTCATCTGCAACACTTATCCCCGGATCCCGTGTCTCCTGATCCAAGACGCACCTCAGCCTGTGCTTCTTCTGCTGCGTTACCTCAGGAGTCCGCCCACACAGTGCTGATCCCGCCTCCTGAACCACGAGTGCCGACCCCTAAATGTTCCAGTTATACGATGACCCCCAACGTATGGCTCCGGCCGAGAATGCCCTGCACACTCTGCAGCAGGGGCAGCGCACCACAGAAGATTACACAGTGGACTTCCGTACATGGGCTGCAGATACATGCTGGAATCAAGCTGCCCTAAGATACCAATATCGGTTGGTCAGAGTCCCTCAAGGATGAGCTAGCCAGTGTAGCAATCCCGGATACCTTAGAGGGCCTCATCCAGTTAGCCATACAGCTGGACAGACGCTTACGAGAACGTCACTCCAAAAGGTCCCAGACTTTCCAACCAGCCCGAGGGTTGCCTGAAGTTTCCTTTCCTCCGGCACCCGGTTCCTTCAGCTTTCCAGCGTCTGAAGTCAAGCCCTGGCAGATTGGCCTGGTCCGCCCTGCCCTTTCGCCTGAAGAAAAGCTGCACCACCGATGAGCGAACCTTTGTTTTTACTGTGGAGGTAATAGACATTTCTTGCAAAGTTGCCACATCAGACCAAGGAACCCATCCTTTAGGCCCCCAATACATTGTCAAGTGTCAGAATGTATCTCATCTCACCCTGTTCTCTTTGTTTCCCTATTGGAGGCAGAAGAGGAGGTCTCAGCTATCATTGACTCTGCAGCCTGTAGCTGCTTCCTAGACATAACCTTGGCCAAAAGACTTGGAATGCCCCTTGTTACCAAAAAGCAGCAGTTAACAGTGCATTTGGCCGATGGGTCTCTACCCAGTCCTGGACTGATTACTCATGAGACTCTGCCAATCCCTATGACAACCAATTCTGGCCATAAATAAATGGTACGTTTTGATCTGTTGTGCTCTCCTTTGTTTCTGGTCATTTTGGGAGTCCCCTGGTTATGAGCACACACCCCTCGCATCGACTGGCTCAAGAATGAGGTTCTGTTCTCATCTACCTGTCAGCACCATTGCCTTGCCCCTAGTCCTAAGGACTGCACCAGCTGCCTGACCCTGCAACCTGTTTCTAGTACCAATCCACATATACCCTCTGTCCACCAAGAATTTCTGGATGTATTCGACAAGAAGGGAGCTGACTCCCTTCCACCTCATCATCCTTACAACTGCCCTATTTAGTTGCTTCCAGGCTCCGAAATTCCCTTTGGTCGTATTTTTCCTCTGTCAGAAACTGAACTTGAAATCTTACATCAATATATTGATGAAAACCTGGAAAAGGGGTTTATTCACCCTTCTTCATCCCCTGCAGATGCTGGCATTTTCTTTTTCTAAAAAAAGGATAAATCGTTAAGACCTTGTGTAGACTTCAGAGAGCTGAATAAAATTACCATCAAAAACCACTACCCACTTACCCTCATCCCGGAACTCTTCCAACAATTCCGTTCTGCTCAAGTCTTCTATCTGGATTCTAACTGGACTTACGGGGTTCTTATAATCTGGTTCGCATTCGTGAGGGGAATGAGTGGAAGACGGCATTCCGAACTCGTTTCGGATACTTCGAATATTTGGTGATGCCGTTTGGACTTTGTAACGCTCCAGCCAGGTTCCAGCATTTTGTGAGCAATATTTTTCGAGACTATCTTGACAACTTCATCATTGTATATCTGGACAATATCCTTGTCTTCACCTCCCTGGAGATCCATAGAGTCCACATGAAGAAGGTGCTAACTATTCTTAGAACGCATGGATTGTACGTGGAAGCTGAAAAATGCGACTTTGAAAAAGAGTCAATCCAGTTCCTGGGACTTGTAATCTCTACTAAGGGAATGGCCATGGATCCCCAAAAAGTGAAAGCGATCCTAGAATGACCTGGACAAGAAGTGTGTTCAAAGGTTTGTTGGTTTTTCAAATTTCTACAGAAGATTTATTAAAGAACTTTTCAGCCATTATAGCACCCATTACCCAACTAACCCGTTTGCAATCCAGATTCCAGTCGTCCCCAGAGGCTCAGGCAGCTTTTGACAGTTTGTTTCTGCACCAGTTCTTCAGCACCCTGACCCTGCATTGCTCTATGTTCTGGAAGTTGATGCATCGGAAATGGCCACAGGGTCTGTCCTTTCTCAACGACAGGGCAAAAAAATGACTCAACCGGAAAGAAATTACTATGTCGGAGGTCGGGAGATTTTAGCCATTAAAACAGCTTTGGAGGAATGGAGATACTTGCTTTAAGGTGCAGCACATCCCATCATGATCTTCACTGATCATAAAAATTTAGAGTGAGGACTGCCAGACGTCTGAGACCGCATCAAGCGTGGTGGGCATTATTCTTCTCGAGTTTTAATTTTCATATTTCTTATCGTCCTGGATCCAAGAATGGAAAGGCCAATGCTCTGTCTCGGATGTTTCCAGACGCCCCTGAAGAAACCACTCCTGGCACAATCCTGTTTACACAAAACTTTCTATTAATTCAATCAGACCTAAGGGCATCTATTATACAAGCCTCCCTCCAATGCAGAGAGCCAGGAATTTCAACCTTAAGGAGTCACGAAGGATTCCTGTGGCATCAGGACAAAATTTTTGTTCCCCAGGAAGTCAGATTGCAAGCTTTGAAAAAATTTCATGATCTCCAACTTGTCGGGCATTTCGGGGTTCGGAAGATGATCGACCTTATCCAGCGATACCTGTGGTGGCCTTCACTAAGATCGGACTGCAAGAAGTATGTTAATTCATGTCTGATTTGCCAGCGTAACAAAGGTTCCAATACCAAGTCTTGGGGTCTGTTAAGGCCCTTATCAGTCCCAGAGCAACCCTGGAAAGATATCTCTATGGACTTTATAGTTGATCTCCCTCCATCAGAAAATTTCACAACAATCCTGGTGGTAGTGAACCGACTATCAAAAATGGCTCACTTTCTACCTATGCTTGGTACACCTTCTGCCATGGACACAGCAAGAATCTTTGTCAAGGAAATAGTCAGATAACACGGACTACCTGATAATATTGTCTCTGATAGAGGGGTACAATTCACCTCTGGGTTCTGGAGGAACCTTTGCAAGATCCTGTCAATTGAGGTATGTCTCTCTTCTGCTTACCATCCTCAGAGTAACGGCCAGACGGAGAGGACAAACCAAACCTTAGAGCAATATCTGCGATGCTTCTGCTCATTTTCCCAAGATGACTGGGCCTCCTTGCAGCCTTGCGCTGGGTTCACATACAACAACTCCATACATACGGCCACCAACCAGTCATACTTTTGGGCAAACTATAGCTTTCACCCTTCTTTCCTGCCCAACACCATCCCTGAATCTCCTGTACCAGCTGTCCAAGACAGAAGGACCAGCTGTTCAAGGACTTCAAAAGAAAATATGACAAGAGAAGGAGAGGGAACCCCATCTATAAGGTGGGAGACAAGGTATGGCTGTCCTCTATTAACCTCAAACTTTCTTGTCCTTCCAGGAAGCTAGGTCCAAGGTTTGTGGGTCCATTCGAGATCAAAGGGAAGTGAACCCCATGGCGTTCTAACTTGTTTGCTTGCCTCCTACAAGATCCATCCGGTGTTCCACGTCTCTCTACTGAAACCAACTGTGCCAAGTCCATTGCCAGGGAGAGAAGAGTTGCCACCTCCACCAGTTACTATAGGTAATGACACAGAATATGAAGTGGAAGCCATCCTGGACTGCCGGAAAAGAGGTAGGCAAACTCAATTTCTCGTTAAGTGAAAGGGGTATTCTTCAGAAAAAAATTCCTGGAAACCGGCAGATAACATACATGCTCCTAGGTTAATGTGGAACTTCCGCAAGAGGTACCCCAAGAGATGGTCTAGTTTGGGCATCCGGAGGCTGCCCCTTGGGGGGGGGGGGGGCACTGTCAGGGACATGGCCGTCACAGAACTGGCAATGTTGCCCAGAACCCACATGGACGCTCACAGAGGGTTCTGAAACTTGAAGGAGCACTGGGGCACACCGGCGCGCATTGGCGCATGCGCACGCGCAATACTGCACGTGCACAGCGGCGCACAAGTGGCATGAGAGACGCTGGCGCCAACGGCCCTATTTAAGCCGGCCATTGACAACAGGATTTTGCTAGATTATCTCAGCTTCCCTTTGTGCCTTGTGCCCCGGTTTCCTGATCTGTGGATTACCCATTGTTGACCTGACTTGCCTTGACCTCGCTTCCTGATTTTCGGTTTGACCTTTGGCTTACATCTGGACCTTGCTTCTGTTCCGGATCACCCAGTCTGACCTTCGGCTTGCACCTAGACTCTGCTTGTTCCTGTCTTCCGTGTATGACCATGGCTCGCCCCTGTTTATGCTTTGTACTGACTTATCCGTGTATGACCTCTGGCCTGGCTCCTGGTTCCTCCACTTACCAAACACAGCAAGTTCAGCTCAGCCTGCTACAGTCCTCCTTCAGTGGCCAAGCTCATCTGACTACAAGCAAGCACCTGGCAAACCATGCTTCTTTGAGCACCGCGCTCCCTGTTTCCAACTCCAGTGGTGCACTTAGCCACAAGGGGAGCCCTCTTAGTATCTCGATCTCCATACCCATACCTGACAGGGAGATTGGTGACTCCAACTCAAAGCAGTCAGTGACTCCAGCTCAGGAAGGTTATTGACTCCATCACAAGATGATTGGTGACTCCAACTCACGGTGACTCATCTCAGGTAAGTTTGTGACTCTAGTTCAGAGTGGTTGGTGACTCCATCAGATGATGATTGGTGACTCCAGCTCAAGGCAGTTGGTGACTCTAACTCATGGTGGTTATTGACTTCATCTCAGGTAGGTTTGTGACTCCAGCTCAGGGTGGTCGGTGACTCCAGCTCAGGAAGATTGGTGACTCCACCTCTGAGTGCTTGGTGACTCCATCAGAAGATTGATGACATCTGCTCATGACATTCTGTGTCTCCATTACAGGGAGATTGGTAACTCCAGCTCAGGATGGTCGGTGACTCTATCTCAGGGTGGTCGGTGACTCTATCTCAGAAAGGTTGGTGACTCCATCAGGGAGGCTCGGCCCCTGGCACAGCTTACACACCTGTATACATCCAGCCCTCCTGAAATGATATTGTACATGAAGGGTTAACGCCTCTTACAGCCCATTGAACTGCCTTAGTGGCCGCAGAGCTGACACTCGCTCTTGAAATGCTTGTGGGTTGGTAAGTCGTGTTTTGTAGTGGAGAGTAAATTGGAAGTTAATGAAGAAATTCCAGTGGAATGGCGTTCTCCGCAGACAGATGTTTGTCCCGCGTGTGAGTCACTCTGGACATCATTATTACTGGAACCATTTCACACATCTGGTGACTTTCCCAGCCAGGAGTGTCAGGATCACCCCATCTCTGGGTATTGACCTTCTGTATAGTCCCTCAGTGGTGTCACTGGCTGGGAAGGACCTCCAGGATGGTGAAGGCAGCAATCACAGAGGGTGTGTTGGCACTCATCTTGGCCTGGGTTGTCCAATAGCAGCCCTCAAGGGCCACATAGTTTTAAATTCTGAACAATCTTTATTGTTTGTTACTGAAAAACCCCAAACTGGAAGAATCTGCTGATTTCGGGCCCCTGAAGGGCTATGCGAGGGGGCCCCCGGTATAATGTGCCTCTAGCCAGAGCTTTCCTTACTCACTAGTAACAGGCCAGGTTTTCCAGAAACTGCAAATCTCAAAAAATGTCAGAGCTTCTCTATACCATTCTCCTGGCAACTGGATCAGCTGAAATACATACCTGGGGACTGTATTACTGACCAAGAGTTTGTACTTCCTGCCATCCAATCAGGTGACCTGATTTTACTTTGCTGCAGTTAAAGAAAAACTCCAGGAAAATATTTTTCCCTTGCAGTGGAGCTGTGCCAGCACTGCATGGGTTAACTGTTCATTTTTGTCTAGGGGTGAGGAGAGGGGAGATATATTCACCTAATCTGTCTTTCCTCCGAGCACAATGTGCATAGACTGTTCCTGACACAATCATGCCCATAGACCAGCTCTGGACAGGAGGACAACAGGAACAGTCCAACACTGGCTGTGGGGGAGTCTTGTTTTCTGGAGGATCGGGGGAGTATAGCCTTCCTGTGCACCCCTAGACAAAACAAGCAGCTAACCCATGCAGTGCAAAGGAATGAGCAGCTAACCCATGTAGTGTGAAGGGAGGAGCAGCTAACCCATGTAGTGTGAAGGGATGAGCAGCTAACCCATGTAGTGTGAAGGGCAGAGAAGCTAACCCATGTAGTGTGAAGGGACAAGCAGCTAACTCATGTAGTGTGAAGGGAAGAGCAGCTAACCCATGTAGTGTGAAGGGAAGAGCAGCTAACCCATGTAGTGTGAAGGGAAGAGCAGCTAACCCATGTAGTGTGAAGGGAAGAGAAGTTAACCCATGCAGTGTGAAGGGAAGAGCAGCTAACCCATGTAGTGTGAAGGGAGGAGCAGCTAACCCATGTAGTGTGAAGGGAAGAGCAGCTAACCCATGTAGTATGAAGGGAAGAGCAGCTAACCCATGTAGTATGAAGGGAAGAGCAGCTAACCCATGTAGTGTGAAGGGAAGAGCAGCTAACCCATGTAGTATGAAGGGAAGAGCAGCTAACCCATGTAGTATGAAGGGAAGAGCAGCTAACCCATGTAGTGTGAAGGGAAGAGCAGCTAACCCATGTAGTGTGAAGGGAGGAGCAGCTAACCCATGTAGTGTGAAGGGAAGAGCAGCTAACCCATGTAGTGTGAAGGGAAGAGCAGCTAACCCATGTAGTGTGAAGGGAAGAGCAGCTAACCCATGTAGTGTGAAGGGAGGAGCAGCTAACCCATGTAGTGTGAAGGGAAGAGCAGCTAACCCATGTAGTGTGAAGGGAGGAGCAGCTAACCCATGTAGTGTGAAGGGACAAGCAGCTAACCCATGTAGTGTGAAGGGAAGAGCAGCTAACCCATGTAGTGTGAAGGGAGGAGCAACTAACCCATGTAGTGTGAAGGGACGAGCAGCTAACCCATGTAGTGTGAAGGGACGAGCAGCTAACCCATGTAATGTGAAGGGACGAGCAGCTAAACCATGTAGTGTGAAGGGAAGAGCAGCTAACCCATGTAGTGTGAAGGGCAGAGCAGCTAACCCATGTAGTGTGAAGGGAAGAGCAGCTAACCCATGTAGTGTGAAGGGACGAGCAGCTAACCCATGTAGTGTGAAGGGACAAGCAGCTAACCCATGTAGTGTGAAGGGAAGAGCAGCTAACCCATGTAGTGTGAAGGGAAGAGAAGTTAACCCATGCAGTGTGAAGGGAAGAGCAGCTAACCCATGTAGTGTGAAGGGAGGAGCAGCTAACCCATGTAGTGTGAAGGGAGGAGCAGCTAACCCATGTAGTGTGAAGGGATGAGCAGCTAACCCATGTAGTGTGAAGGGAGGAGCAGCTAACCCATGCAGTGTGAAGGAAGGAGCAGCTAACCCATGTAGTGTGAAGGGAGGAGCAGCTAACCCATGTAGTGTGAAGGGCAGAGAAGCTAACCCATGTAGTGTGAAGGGAGGAGCAGCTAACCCATGTAGTGTGAAGGGAAGAGCAGCTAACCCATGTAGTGTGAAGGGATGAGCAGCTAACCCATGTAGTGTGAAGAGACGAGCAGCTAACCCATGTAGTGTGAAGGGAGGAGCAGCTAACCCATGTAGTGTGAAGGAAGGAGCAGCTAACCCATGTAGTGTGAAGGGAGGAGCAGCTAACCCATGTAGTGTGAAGGGCAGAGAAGCTAACCCATGTAGTGTGAAGGGAGGAGCAGCTAACCCATGTAGTGTGAAGGGAAGAGCAGCTAACCCATGTAGTGTGAAGGGAAGAGCAGCTAACCCATGTAGTGTGAAGGGAGGAGCAGCTAACCCATGTAGTGTGAAGGGAGGAGCAGCTAACCCATGTAGTGTGAAGGGAGGAGCAGCTAACCCATGTAGTGTGAAGGGCAGAGAAGCTAACCCATGTAGTGTGAAGGGAGGAGCAGCTAACCCATGTAGTGTGAAGGGAAGAGCAGCTAACCCATGTAGTGTGAAGGGCAGAGAAGCTAACCCATGTAGTGTGAAGGGAGGGGCAGCTAACCCATGTAGTGTGAAGGGACGAGCAGCTAACCCATGTAGTGTGAAGGGCAGAGAAGCTAACCCATGTAGTGTGAAGGGAGGAGCAGCTAACCCATATAGTGTGAAGGGAAGAGCAGCTAACCCATGTAGTGTGAAGGGAGGAGCAGCTAACCCATGTAGTGTGAAGGGAGGAGCAGCTAACCCATGTAGTGTGAAGGGAAGAGCAGCTAACCCATGCAGTGTGAAGGGACGGGCAGCTAACACATGTAGTGTGAAGGGCAGAGCAGCTAACCCATGTAGTGTGAAGGGAAGAGCAGCTAACCCATGCAGTGTGAAGGGAAGAGCAGCTAACCCATGTAGTGTGAAGGGAAGAGCAGCTAACCCATGTAGTGTGAAGGGAGGAGCAGCTAACCCATGTAGTGTGAAGGGAAGAGCAGCTAACCCATGTAGTGTGAAGGGCAGAGAAGCTAACCCATGTAGTGTGAAGGGAGGGACAGCTAACCCATGTAGTGTGAAGGGCAGAGCAGCTAACCCATGTAGTGTGAAGTGAAGAGCAGCTAACCCATGCAGTGTGAAGGGACGAGCAGCTAACCCATGTAGTGTGAAGAGCAGAGCAGCTAACCCATGCAGTGTGAAGGGAAGAGCAGCTAACCCATGTAGTGTGAAGGGAAGAGCAGCTAACCCATGTAGTGTGAAGGGAGGAGCAGCTAACCCATGTAGTGTGAAGGGAAGAGCAGCTAACCCATGTAGTGTGAAGGGAGGAGCAGCTAACCCATGTAGTGTGAAGGGACGAGCAGCTAACCCATGTAGTGTGAAGGGATGAGCAGCTAACCCATGCAGTGTGAAGGGACGAGCAGCTAAGCCATGTAGTGTGAAGGGAAGAGCAGCTAACCCATGTAGTGTGAAGGGACGAGCAGCTAACCCATGTAGTGTGAAGGGACGAGCAGCTAACCCATGTAGTGTGAAGGGACGAGCAGCTAACCCATGTAGTGTGAAGGGACGAGCAGCTAACCCATGTAGTGTGAAGGGACGAGCAGCTAACCCATGTAGTGTGAAGGGACGAGCAGCTAACCCATGTAGTGTGAAGGGACGAGCAGCTAACCCATGTAGTGTGAAGGGACGAGCAGCTAACCCATGTAGTGTGAAGGGAAGAGCAGCTAACCCATGTAGTGTGAAGGGAGGAGCAGCTAACCCATGTAGTGTGAAGGGACGAGCAGCTAACCCATGTAGTGTGAAGGGAGGAGCAGCTAACCCATGTAGTGTGAAGGGAGGAGCAGCTAACCCATGTAGTGTGAAGGGACGAGCAGCTAACCCATGTAGTGTGAAGGGAGGAGCAGCTAACCCATGTAGTGTGAAGCACTAAGCCACTTAGCCCACACTTTATCATACATACTAGGGCAACCCCTGTTCATGTAAGTATCTCTATATAATGGAAGATTATTGTTTACCAATTGTTTCCAATACAAGAGCGTAGGAGACCGAGGTTTCTTCCAATGCAACGCAATGGCTTTTCTTGTGAAAAATAGCGTTGTATTAGCAAACACTCACTCAGACGCTGTAGGGAAAATAGTCTCTACCAAACCCAATACACAAATAGACATTGAAATCGGTAAAGAATCGGAAGTGATAGAATTTAATAAATCCACCGCTTCCGTCCAAAAAATAACTATGTATGGACAAGTCCAGAAGATATGTGTAAAGTCCCCCTGAATCTCTCCACATCGCCAACACTCTGAAGAGCGCAGAGAATTTATCTTATTAAGCCTGTTTGGTGTAATATATGCTCTATGTATCAGTTTATATTGAATCATACGATCTCTCACAAGATCGCAAAGGGAATTCCCACACACCCCTCCAATCCTACAAATCTAGATCTGGTATGTCTCACGCCCACCTAACTCGAAGAGCCTCTAATGGCAAGATAGAGTTTAATATAAGATGAGAATACAATCTCGAAGTAGACCTATCCAAACACTCGGACCTAAGTGCTAGTTCTAGAGTAGATAGTCTAATCTTTAAACTGTCCTGCGGAAATTGTGTATGGAAAGTGTGATAAAGCTGAAGGTATCTAAATAGATGGGAGTTTGGATCATTAAAAGTCGAGGTAAGTGTAGAAAAAAGTAGATCATTTCCGATCAGTATTCACCTGAGAAAGTATTTTTATATTATACTTGGTCCATGCAATGGGCTCTGGTGTTTTAAAAAATTGAGGAAGAGTGAAATTAAACCATGAAGGGGCATTTGGAGAAAAAGCATCCTTAGGGTAATGCTCACATCTAAGACCGGCCTCCCAGGCTTGCATAGTAGTAAGCATTGAAGGAGTCAGCCAATATGGTGCCCTAGGGCCCCTAAATAAAAGATCCTTAAGAGCATCCATAGAGCCTACTACTGCCGCTTCCAGCTGGGTAGAGGAGTTATATATATCAGGATTTAGCCACCATGCGGGCGTAACCAGCTGGGTGGCCAAAAAAAGTATTTATATAAATCCGGGAAAGCTAGACCTTCCTGCTCACAAGGACCCATCAGAGTAGTTAATTTATACCTAAGGTTCTTTGTTCCCCAAAGAAACGAGGGAAAAAATTGGTTTCAACTGGGGAGAGTGTCTAAATAAGCACATGAATTTTGGTATAATTCTCATTTTTAAAAGATTAATAAGTCCCAATAGAGACGATGGTAGAGACTTCCATGCTTTCAACTTCGACTCAATATCTCCCAGAATCAGAGTCAAATTCAAGGAAATAAATTCAGAAGCTTGGCGGGAAATTACAACTCCTAAGTATTTGAAATTCTCCACCCACTGCAATGGAATATCATTCAAAGCCATACTGCGGGCCTCCATATCTATTGGAAACAGCAAGGACTTGCTCCAATTTACCTTCAACCCTGTGACTATTGAAAAATAGTCCAATATCTTCAAAGCCCCTTGAAAAGAGGGTCCAGCATCATTTAAAAATAATAAAAGGTCATCTGCATACAAGGCTACCCTCTCCTCCAACCACCCAATCTGCAGTCCCTTAATATTGGGGGAGGTGCTTAAAGCCTCTGCCACGGGCTCCATAGCAATGGCGAAGAGGGACGGAGAGAGAGGGCAGCCCCACCGAGTTCCCCTAAACAGTGAGAAGACGGTTGATAATCCTCCCCCCATCTTAACTGCAGCTGTTGGATTTCTATATAAAACCTGCAACCATTTTATAAACACCATTGGAAAGCCCATTCTGCGGAGTACCTCCCACAAAAAGGGCCACTCCAAAGTGACAAAAGCCTTCTCTATATCCAGGAAGGCAATAATCCTAGAGTCTATATTAAGATGTGAGGCATGATTATTGGTATATAATCTCCTCAAATTCACGTCTGTAGTCCTACCAGACATGGACCCCGTCTGACCTAAATCAATAATATTAGACAGCAGTGGTTGTAATCGCCTAGAAATGAACTTCGTCAAAATCTTAAAATCTACATTCAAAAGGGCAGTGAAGGTCTATATGAAGCACAGGAAGATGGATCTTTTGGGTGTTTATAGATTAGAAACTATATGGGCATGGCTCATTGATTTAGGTAAGGCTCCCTCCTTTCAGACAGTCAGAGTAAAGTGAAGCAAGTACAGGGGCTATAAGCTCTCCATGGGTCTTATAAAATTCAATAGGAAGACCGTCCGGCCCTGGCGACTTCCCCATTGGAAAGGAACCGATGACCGAGAGGACCTCCTCCGAAGTTATTGGGTGTACTAGCATCTCCCTCTCATTATCTGTTTACCAGGCCAGTGCAACTGAATCCAGCCAAACCGCCAGTTCTGTTGGCTGAATATCAGGACACAGCTGAGATGTATACAGTGTCTGGTAAAATTGTTTCCAGAATCTTAGGCTGTGTAGAGACCATATCCTCAGAAGTGGTGCGTATTTCCGATATCGGAATACTAGGTTGTTCATGTTTGGCTATCGTGGCCAGAAAGCTACCATTACGATCTCCCTGTTCAAAAAACTTCTGTTTATTTTGGTATATATCCATCCTTGTACTCTCCGCCATATGCAAATGTAGCGCCCGTTTACTGTGGAGTAGAGTACTAAAATGTAACTCTGAAGGATCCACAGCATATTGGCTTGTTTTTTCCTCCACTATAGGATGTGGAGGAAATAGGATGTGGATGTCTTCTGATGAAGGTTCTGAATACAGAGTGATGGCAGGATAACAGATATTGGCTGCTCTTGTCACATGACTAGCGGAGGACCCGAGTCACACCAAATGTTTGGCCATTATCTGCATGCATGGATCACTTGTTGAACCACAGCTGGATCTTCAGAAGACTCGCCCAGGTCCCCCCACCCCCCATCAATACACACACACATCGGTCATTGCCATATTTTATTGGTAGCAGTACAGGTGCAACAGGTCAGGTGATCAGAGGGGGTGGAGCCATTCCCATATGACCCAGAGGAGTGCGGGAAAGTGGTGTATGGGGAAACGGGGCGGGGGTGCCTGGGGCAGTCAGAAGAAGACTTGGAGGACAGTCACAAAATCAGAGAGTAGATCTGAAACTGGGATGAAAAGTAACAGCTCAGAGGGTGACTGAGATTTCTCAGTGGAAGTAGACAAAGGGGCAGATTGACAGAAATTACCCCGGGTTCAGGAGAGCGGGAAGAGCAGGAATCCAGTAAAGATGCTATCGGCCCCATCGGTCCCCAGCAGGTTGTTCTTCTCGGTAGTCTCCAGCCATACGGTCTCATCTTTCTGCACTTCCAGTACCACGCCACCTGTGGTCACCTGGAAGAGGTTGAGGACCTGGTCACAGAAGTTCACCACCTTCTGCTTGTTGAAACCGGGTTTGCCCCTCATGATGTTGACGCAGAGGTTACCCCTGGACGTGACATGGTAGGTGAAGTAGTAGATGCCCGGGTACTGGCAGGTGAATTTCCCTGTCAGGGTATTATACTGGTTGTTGACATTGATGAGGCCCTGATCAAAGCGGACAGGCTGTTCTCTCCGGGGAGGGCCTGGGGACATCTTCCTTACGGAAAAGGCAGAGTGGCCATCTGTCTTGTATTCTCCAGAGTCCCCCTTCCTCCCTTTCTGACCTAGTGGCCCAGGGGGTCCTGGGGGCCCCATTGGACCTTTAGGTCCAACTTTTCCAGGGTTTCCTGCAGGCCCCGGGTCTCCACGATGTTCCTCCTTGTTCCAACCTTCAAAGACACCAGGTGGCCCTACAAGACAGAAGACATTTAATGGAGGAGGTAATTTTCACCATCAACCCTATTCCTGATTGGATGGATTGTCCTCACCCACGTCACCCTTCTCCCCATCTACTCCATCATTTCCATCTGGTCCGGGAATGCCAGGGACACCTGGTAACCCTGGCATGTTGGCCTGGCAGCTCTGTGCCTCAGAGAAGGGGATGGACAAAAGAACGAGGCCAAGTCTGAGCAGCCTCCCCCAGGTCTCCATCGTAGAATCCAAACAGAACAGCTGCTGAAAAGAGAAGACATGGGTGCCATTAATATCTGCAGAGATCCCCGTAATGGAAGATTTCCTTCCCTCCAAACCTAAATAATGGAGAGTAATGCGTCGGAAACATGCCATCCCTCACCTCTCAAACCCTATTTGCTGGTCAGGAGGGGGCACTCCGAACAAAACACCTATGGATAGGTCACCTTCAGGTAAAGGACTCCTCCCCTGAGGATCTGGGTCAGGTGACTGACTGGAGAGGAGCCAGAAAACATCCTCAAACAGATAAAGAAGATCTCCGCTTCCCTCTGTGATTTATGGGGCTCTGACTGATAAAAGAGTGGGGATTGGGGTATAATAGAAGGACAGAGGGAGGATTGGGGTATAATAGAAGGACAGAGGGAGGATTGGGGTATAATAGAAGGACAGAGGGGAGGATTGGGGTATAATAGAAGGACAGAGGGAGGATTGGGGTATAATAGAAGGACAGAGGGAGGATTGGGGTATAATAGAAGGACAGAGGGAGGATTGGGGTATAATAGAAGGACAGAGGGGGGGATTGGGGTATAATAGAAGGACAGAGGGGAGGATTGGGGTATAATAGAAGGACAGAGGGGGGATTGGGGTATAATAGAAGGACAGAGGGGGGATTGGGGTATAATAGAAGGACAGAGGGAGGATTGAAGTATAATAGAAGGACAGAGGGAGGATTGGGGTATAATAGAAGGACAGAGGGGGGATTGGGGTATAATAGAAGGACAGAGGGGGGATTGGGGTATAATAGAAGGACAGAGGGGAGGATTGGGGTATAATAGAAGGACAGAGGGAGGATTGGGGTATAATAGAAGGACAGAGGGGGGATTGGGGTATAATAGAAGGACAGAGGGGGGATTGGGGTATAATAGAAGGACAGAGGGAGGATTGGGGTATAATAGAAGTACAGAGGGGAGGATTGGGGTATAATAGAAGGACAGAGGGGGAATTGGGGTATAATAGAAGGACAGAGGGAGGATTGGGGTATAATAGAAGGACAGAGGGAGGATTGGGGTATAATAGAAGGACAAAGGGGGGGATTGGGGTATAATAGAAGGACAGAGGGAGGATTGGGGTATAATAGAAGGACAGAGGGGGGATTGGGGTATAATAGAAGGACAGAGGGGAGGATTGGGGTATAATAGAAGGACAGAGGGGGAATTGGGGTATAATAGAAGTACAGAGGGGGGATTGGGGTATAATAGAAGGACAGAGGGGGGGATTGGGGTATAATAGAAGGACAGAGGGGGGGATTGGGGTATAATAGAAGGACAGAGGGGGGATTGGGGTATAATAGAAGTACAGAGGGGAGGATTGGGGTATAATAGAAGGACAGAGGGAGGATTGGGGTATAATAGAAGGACAGAGGGGGGATTGGGGTATAATAGAAGGACAGAGGGGAGGATTGGGGTATAATAGAAGGACAGAGGGGAGGATTGGGGTATAATAGAAGGACAGAGGGAGGATTGGGGTATAATAGAAGGACAGAGGGGGGATTGGGGTATAATAGAAGGACAGAGGAGGGATTGGGGTATAATAGAAGGACAGAGGGGAGGATTAGGGTATAATAGAAGGACAGAGGGGGGATTGGGGTATAATAGAAGGACAGAGAGGGGATTGGGGTATAATAGAAGGACAGAGGGAGGATTGGGGTATAATAGAAGGACAGAGGGGGGGATTGGGGTATAATAGAAGGACAGAGGGGAGGATTGGGGTATAATAGAAGGACAGAGGGAGGATTGGGGTATAATAGAAGGACAGAGGGGGGATTGGGGTATAATAGAAGGACAGAGGAGGGATTGGGGTATAATAGAAGGACAGAGGGGAGGATTAGGGTATAATAGAAGGACAGAGGGGGGATTGGGGTATAATAGAAGGACAGAGAGGGGATTGGGGTATAATAGAAGGACAGAGGGGGGGATTGGGGTATAATAGAAGGACAGAGGGGAGGATTGGGGTATAATAGAAGGACAGAGGGAGGATTGAGGTATAATAGAAGGACAGAGGGAGGATTGGGGTATAATAGAAGGACAGAGGGGGGATTGGGGTATAATAGAAGGACAGAGGGAGGATTGGGGTATAATAGAAGGACAGAGGGAGGATTGGGGTATAATAGAAGGACAGAGGAGGGATTGGGGTATAATAGAAGGACAGAGGGGAGGATTGGGGTATAATAGAAGGACAGAGGGAGGATTGGGGTATAATAGAAGGACAGAGGGGGGATTGGGGTATAATAGAAGGACAGAGGGGGGATTGGGGTATAATAGAAGGACAGAGGAGAGGATTGGGGTATAATAGAAGGACAGAGGGGGGATTGGGGTATAATAGAAGGACAGAGGGAGGATTGGGGTATAATAGAAGGACAGAGGGGGATTGGGGTATAATAGAAGGACAGAGGGGAGGATTGGGGTATAATAGAAGGACAGAGGGGGGATTGGGATATAATAGAAGGACAGAGGGAGGATTGGGGTATAATAGAAGGACAGAGGGAGGATTGGGGTATAATAGAAGGACAGAGGGGAGGATTGGGGTATAATAGAAGGACAGAGGGAGGGATTGGGGTATAATAGAAGGACAGAGGGGAGGATTGGGGTATAATAGAAGGACAGAGGAGAGGATTGGGGTATAATAGAAGGACAGAGGGGGGATTGGGATATAATAGAAGGACAGAGGGAGGATTGGGGTATAATAGAAGGACAGAGGGGAGGATTGGGGTATAATAGAAGGACAGAGGGAGGATTGGGGTATAATAGAAGGACAGAGGGGGTATTGGGGTATAATAGAAGGACAGAGGGGAGGATTGGGGTATAATAGAAGGACAGAGGGAGGATTGGGGTATAATAGAAGGACAGAGGGGAGGATTGGGGTATAATAGAAGGACAGAGGGGGGATTGGGGTATAATAGAAGGACAGAGGGGGGATTGGGGTATAATAGAAGGACAGAGGGGGGATTGGGGTATAATAGAAGGACAGAGGGGGGATTGGGGTATAATAGAAGGACAGAGGGGGGATTGGGGTATAATAGAAGGACAGAGGGAGGATTGGGGTATAATAGAAGGACAGAGGGGGGATTGGGGTATAATAGAAGGACAGAGGGGGGATTGGGGTATAATAGAAGGACAGAGGAGGGATTGCTGTATAATAGAAGGACAGAGGGGAGGATTGGGGTATAATAGAAGGACAGAGGGAGGATTGGGGTATAATAGAAGGACAGAGGGGGGATTGGGGTATAATAGAAGGACAGAGGGGGGATTGGGGTATAATAGAAGGACAGAGGGGGGATTGGGGTATAATAGAAGGACAGAGGGGGGATTGGGGTATAATAGAAGGACAGAGGGGAGGATTGGGGTATAATAGAAGGACAGAGGGAGGATTGGGGTATAATAGAGGGACAGAGGGGGGGATTGGGATATAATAGAAGGACAGAGGAGGGATTGGGGTATAATAGAAGGACAGAGGGGGGATTGGGGTATAATAGAAGGACAGAGGGGGGATTGGGGTATAATAGAAGGACAGAGGGAGGATTGGGGTATAATAGAAGGACAGAGGGGGGATTGGGGTATAATAGAAGGACAGAGGGAGGATTGAGGTATAATAGAAGGACAGAGGGAGGATTGGGGTATAATAGAAGGACAGAGGGGGGATTGGGGTATAATAGAAGGACAGAGGGGAGATTGGGGTATAATAGAAGGACAGAGGGAGGATTGGGGTATAATAGAAGGACAGAGGGAGGATTGGGGTATAATAGAAGTACAGAGGAGAGGATTGGGGTATAATAGAAGGACAGAGGGAGGATTGGGGTATAATAGAAGGACAGAGGGGAGGATTGGGGTATAATAGAAGGACAGAGGGGGGATTGGGGTATAATAGAAGGACAGAGGGGAGGATTGGGGTATAATAGAAGGACAGAGGGGGGATTGGGATATAATAGAAGGACAGAGGGGGGATTGGGGTATAATAGAAGGACAGAGGGAGGATTGGGGTATAATAGAAGGACAGAGGGAGGATTGGGGTATAATAGAAGGACAGAGGGGAGGATTGGGGTATAATAGAAGGACAGAGGGAGGATTGGGATATAATAGAAGGACAGAGGGGAGGATTGGGGTATAATAGAAGGACAGAGGGGGGATTGGGATATAATAGAAGGACAGAGGGGGGATTGGGGTATAATAGAAGGACAGAGGGGAGGATTGGGGTATAATAGAAGGACAGAGGGGAGGATTGGGGTATAATAGAAGGACAGAGGGGGGATTGGGATATAATAGAAGGACAGAGGAGGGATTGGGGTATAATAGAAGGACAGAGGGAGGATTGGGGTATAATAGAAGGACAGAGGAGAGGATTGGGGTATAATAGAAGGACAGAGGGGAGGATTGGGGTATAATAGAAGGACAGAGGGAGGGTTGGGGTATAATAGAAGGATAGAGGGAGGATTGGGGTATAATAGAAGGACAGAGGGGAGGATTGGGGTATAATAGAAGGACAGAGGGGGGATTGGGGTATAATAGAAGGACAGAGGGGGGATTGGGGTATAATAGAAGGACAGAGGGGGGATTGGGGTATAATAGAAGGACAGAGGGGGGATTGGGGTATAATAGAAGGACAGAGGGGGGATTGGGGTATAATAGAAGGACAGAGGGAGGGTTGGGGTATAATAGAAGGACAGAGGGAGGATTGGGGTATAATAGAAGGACAGAGGGATGATTGGGGTATAATAGAAGGACAGAGGGAGGATTGGGGTATAATAGAAGGACAGAGGGGGGATTGGGGTATAATAGAAGGACAGAGGGGGGATTGGGGTATAATAGAAGGACAGAGGGGAGGATTGGGGTATAATAGAAGGACAGAGGGAGGATTGGGGTATAATTGAAGGACAGAGGGAGGATTGGGGTATAATAGAAGGACAGAGGGGGGATTGGGATATAATAGAAGGACAGAGGGGGGATTGGGGTATAATAGAAGGACAGAGGGGGGATTGGGGTATAATAGAAGGACAGAGGGGGGATTGGGATATAATAGAAGGACAGAGGGAGGATTGGGGTATAATAGAAGGACAGAGGGAGGATTGGGGTATAATAGAAGGACAGAGGGGGGATTGGGGTATAATAGAAGGACAGAGGGGGGATTGGGATATAATAGAAGGACAGAGGGAGGATTGGGGTATAATAGAAGGACAGAGGGAGGATTGGGGTATAATAGAAGGACAGAGGGGGGATTGGGGTATAATAGAAGGACAGAGGAGGGATTGGGGTACAATAGAAGGATAGAGGGGGGATTGGGGTATAATAGAAGGACAGAGGGGGGATTGGGGTATAATAGAAGGACAGAGGGGAGGATTGGGGTATAATAGAAGGACAGAGGGGGGATTGGGGTATAATAGAAGGACAGAGGGGGGATTGGGGTATAATAGAAGGACAGAGGGAGGATTGGGGTATAATAGAAGGACAGAGGGAGGATTGGGGTATAATAGAAGGACAGAGGGGGGATTGGGGTATAATAGAAGGACAGAGGGGGGATTGGGGTATAATAGAAGGACAGAGGGAGGATTGGGGTATAATAGAAGGACAGAGGGAGGATTGGGGTATAATAGAAGGACAGAGGGAGGATTGAGGTATAATAGAAGGACAGAGGGGGGGATTGGGGTATAATAGAAGGACAGAGGGAGGATTGGGGTATAATAGAAGGACAGAGGGAGGATTGGGGTATAATAGAAGGACAGAGGGAGGATTGGGGTATAATAGAAGGACAGAGGGAGGATTGGGGTATAATAGAAGGACAGAGGGGGGATTGGGATATAATAGAAGGACAGAGGAGGGATTGGGGTATAATAGAAGGACAGAGGGAGGATTGGGGTATAATAGAAGGACAGAGGGGAGGATTGGGGTATAATAGAAGGACAGAGGGGGGATTGGGGTATAATAGAAGGACAGAGGGAGGATTGGGGTATAATAGAAGGACAGAGGGGAGGATTGGGGTATAATAGAAGGACAGAGGGGGGGATTGGGGTATAATAGAAGGACAGAGGGAGGATTGGGGTATAATAGAAGGACAGAGGGGAGGATTGGGGTATAATAGAAGGACAGAGGGGAGGATTGGGGTATAATAGAAGGACAGAGGGGGGGATTGGGGTATAATAGAAGGACAGAGGGAGGATTGGGGTATAATAGAAGGACAGAGGGGGGGATTGAGGTATAATAGAAGGACAGAGGGGGGATTGGGGTATAATAGAAGGACAGAGGGGAGGATTGGGGTATAATAGAAGGACAGAGGGGGGATTGGGGTATAATAGAAGGACAGAGGGAGGATTGAGGTATAATAGAAGGACAGAGGGAGGATTGGGGTATAATAGAAGGACAGAGGGAGGATTGGGGTATAATAGAAGGACAGAGGGAGGATTGGGGTATAATAGAAGGACAGAGGGAGGATTGGGGTATAATAGAAGGACAGAGGGAGGATTGGGGTATAATAGAAGGACAGAGGGAGGATTGGGGTATAATAGAAGGACAGAGGGAGGATTGGGGTATAATAGAAGGACAGAGGGGGGGATTGGGGTGTAATAGAAGGACAGAGGGGGGGATTGGGGTATAATAGAAGTACAGAGGAGAGGATTGGGGTTTAATAGAAGGACAGAGGGGGGGATTGGGGTATAATAGAAGGATAGAGGGAGGATTGGGATATAATAGAAGGACAGAGGGAGGATTGGGGTATAATAGAAGGACAGAGGGGGGATTGAGGTATAATAGAAGGACAGAGGGAGGATTGGGGTATAATAGAAGGACAGAGGGAGGATTGGGATATAATAGAAGGACAGAGGGGAGGATTGGGGTATAATAGAAGGACAGAGGGGAGGATTGGGGTATAATAGAAGGACAGAGGGGAGGATTGGGGTATAATAGAAGGACAGAGGGGAGGATTGGGGTATAATAGAAGGACAGAGGGGGGATTGGGGTATAATAGAAGGACAGAGGGGGGATTGGGGTATAATAGAAGGACAGAGGGGGGATTGGGGTATAATAGAAGGACAGAGGGAGGATTGGGGTATAATAGAAGGACAGAGGGGAGGATTGGGGTATAATAGAAGGACAGAGGGGGGATTGGGGTATAATAGAAGGACAGAGGGGGGATTGGGGTATAATAGAAGGACAGAGGGGGGATTGGGGTATAATAGAAGGACAGAGGGAGGATTGGGGTATAATAGAAGGACAGAGGGAGGATTGGGGTATAATAGAAGGACAGAGGGGAGGATTGGGGTATAATAGAAGGACAGAGGGGAGGATTGGGGTATAATAGAAGGACAGAGGGGGGGATTGGGGTATAATAGAAGGACAGAGGGGGGGATTGGGGTATAATAGAAGTACAGAGGAGAGGATTGGGGTTTAATAGAAGGACAGAGGGGGGTTGGGGTATAATAGAAGGACAGAGGGAGGATTGGGGTATAATAGAAGGACAGAGGGGAGGATTGGGGTATAATAGAAGGACAGAGGGGGGGATTGGGGTATAATAGAAGGACAGAGGGAGGATTGGGGTATAATAGAAGGACAGAGGGGAGGATTGGGGTATAATAGAAGGACAGAGGGAGGGATTGGGGTATAATAGAAGGACAGAGGGAGGATTGGGGTATAATAGAAGGACAGAGGGAGGATTGGGGTATAATAGAAGGACAGAGGGAGGATTGGGGTATAATAGAAGGACAAAGGGGGGATTGGGGTATAATAGAAGGACAGAGGGGGGATTGGGGTATAATAGAAGGACAGAGGGGGGATTGGGATATAATAGAAGGACAGAGGGAGGATTGGGGTATAATAGAAGGACAGAGGGAGGATTGGGGTATAATAGAAGGACAGAGGGGGGATTGGGGTATAATAGAAGGACAGAGGGGGGATTGGGATATAATAGAAGGACAGAGGGAGGATTGGGGTATAATAGAAGGACAGAGGGAGGATTGGGGTATAATAGAAGGACAGAGGGGGGATTGGGGTATAATAGAAGGACAGAGGAGGGATTGGGGTACAATAGAAGGATAGAGGGGGGATTGGGGTATAATAGAAGGACAGAGGGGGGATTGGGGTATAATAGAAGGACAGAGGGGAGGATTGGGGTATAATAGAAGGACAGAGGGGGGATTGGGGTATAATAGAAGGACAGAGGGGGGATTGGGGTATAATAGAAGGACAGAGGGAGGATTGGGGTATAATAGAAGGACAGAGGGAGGATTGGGGTATAATAGAAGGACAGAGGGGGGATTGGGGTATAATAGAAGGACAGAGGGGGGATTGGGGTATAATAGAAGGACAGAGGGAGGATTGGGGTATAATAGAAGGACAGAGGGAGGATTGGGGTATAATAGAAGGACAGAGGGAGGATTGAGGTATAATAGAAGGACAGAGGGGGGGATTGGGGTATAATAGAAGGACAGAGGGAGGATTGGGGTATAATAGAAGGACAGAGGGAGGATTGGGGTATAATAGAAGGACAGAGGGAGGATTGGGGTATAATAGAAGGACAGAGGGAGGATTGGGGTATAATAGAAGGACAGAGGGGGGATTGGGATATAATAGAAGGACAGAGGAGGGATTGGGGTATAATAGAAGGACAGAGGGAGGATTGGGGTATAATAGAAGGACAGAGGGGAGGATTGGGGTATAATAGAAGGACAGAGGGGGGATTGGGGTATAATAGAAGGACAGAGGGGAGGATTGGGGTATAATAGAAGGACAGAGGGAGGATTGGGGTATAATAGAAGGACAGAGGGAGGATTGGGGTATAATAGAAGGACAGAGGGAGGATTGGGGTATAATAGAAGGACAGAGGGGGGGATTGGGGTGTAATAGAAGGACAGAGGGGGGGATTGGGGTATAATAGAAGTACAGAGGAGAGGATTGGGGTTTAATAGAAGGACAGAGGGGGGGATTGGGGTATAATAGAAGGATAGAGGGAGGATTGGGGTATAATAGAAGGACAGAGGGGGGATTGGGGTATAATAGAAGGACAGAGGGGAGGATTGGGGTATAATAGAAGGACAGAGGGAGGATTGGGATATAATAGAAGGACAGAGGGGAGGATTGGGGTATAATAGAAGGACAGAGGGGAGGATTGGGGTATAATAGAAGGACAGAGGGGAGGATTGGGGTATAATAGAAGGACAGAGGGGGGATTGGGGTATAATAGAAGGACAGAGGGGGGATTGGGGTATAATAGAAGGACAGAGGGGGGATTGGGGTATAATAGAAGGACAGAGGGAGGATTGGGGTATAATAGAAGGACAGAGGGGAGGATTGGGGTATAATAGAAGGACAGAGGGGGGATTGGGGTATAATAGAAGGACAGAGGGGGGATTGGGGTATAATAGAAGGACAGAGGGGGGATTGGGGTATAATAGAAGGACAGAGGGAGGATTGGGGTATAATAGAAGGACAGAGGGAGGATTGGGGTATAATAGAAGGACAGAGGGGAGGATTGGGGTATAATAGAAGGACAGAGGGGAGGATTGGGGTATAATAGAAGGACAGAGGGGGGGATTGGGGTATAATAGAAGGACAGAGGGGGGGATTGGGGTATAATAGAAGTACAGAGGAGAGGATTGGGGTTTAATAGAAGGACAGAGGGGGGTTGGGGTATAATAGAAGGACAGAGGGAGGATTGGGGTATAATAGAAGGACAGAGGGGAGGATTGGGGTATAATAGAAGGACAGAGGGGGGGATTGGGGTATAATAGAAGGACAGAGGGAGGATTGGGGTATAATAGAAGGACAGAGGGGAGGATTGGGGTATAATAGAAGGACAGAGGGAGGGATTGGGGTATAATAGAAGGACAGAGGGAGGATTGGGGTATAATAGAAGGACAGAGGGAGGATTGGGGTATAATAGAAGGACAGAGGGAGGATTGGGGTATAATAGAAGGACAAAGGGGGGATTGGGGTATAATAGAAGGACAGAGGGGGGGATTGGGGTATAATAGAAGGACAGAGGGAGGATTGGGGTATAATAGAAGGACAGAGGGGGGGGGATTGGGGTATAATAGAAGAACAGAGGGGGGGATTGGGGTATAATAGAAGGACAGAGGGGGGGGTTGGGGTATAATAGAAGGACAGAGGGGAGGATTGGGGTATAATAGAAGGACAGAGGGAGGATTGGGGTATAATAGAAGGACAGAGGGGAGGATTGGGGTATAATAGAAGGACAGAGGGGAGATTGGGGTATAATAGAAGGACATAGGGGGGATTGGGGTATAATAGAAGGACAGAGGGGGGATTGGGGTATAATAGAAGGACAGAGGGGAGGATTGGGGTATAATAGAAGGACAGAGGGGGGATTGGGGTATAATAGAAGGACAGAGGGAGGATTGGGGTATAATAGAAGGACAGAGGGGGGATTGGGGTATAATAGAAGGACAGAGGGGAGGATTGGGGTATAATAGAAGGACAGAGGGGGGATTGGGGTATAATAGAAGGACAGAGGGAGGATTGGGGTATAATAGAAGGACAGAGGGGGGATTGGGGTATAATAGAAGGACAGAGGGAGGATTGGGGTATAATAGAAGGACAGAGGGGGGATTGGGGTATAATAGAAGGACAGAGGGAGGATTGGGGTATAATAGAAGGACAGAGGGGAGGATTGGGGTATAATAGAAGGACAGAGGGGGGATTGGGGTATAATAGAAGGACAGAGGGGAGGATTGGGGTATAATAGAAGGACAGAGGGGAGGATTGGGGTATAATAGAAGGACAGAGGGGAGGATTGGGGTATAATAGAAGGACAGAGGGGAGGATTGGGGTATAATAGAAGGACAGAGGGGAGGATTGGGGTATAATAGAAGGACAGAGGGGGGATTGGGGTATAATAGAAGGACAGAGGAGGGATTGGGGTATAATAGAAGGACAGAGGGATGATTGGGGTATAATAGAAGGACAGAGGGGGGATTGGGGTATAATAGAAGGACAGAGGGGGGGATTGGGGTATAATAGAAGGACAGAGGGGGGATTGGGGTATAATAGAAGGACAGAGGGGGGATTGGGGTATAATAGAAGGACAGAGGGGAGGATTGGGGTATAATAGAAGGACAGAGGGGAGGATTGGGGTATAATAGAAGGACAGAGGGGGGATTGGGGTATAATAGAAGGACAGAGGGGAGGATTGGGGTATAATAGAAGGACAGAGGGGGGATTGGGGTATAATAGAAGGACAGAGGGGAGGATTGGGGTATAATAGAAGGACAGAGGGGGGGATTGGGGTTTAATAGAAGGACAGAGGGAGGATTGGGGTATAATAGAAGGACAGAGGGAGGATTGGGGTATAATAGAAGGACAGAGGGGGGATTGGGGTATAATAGAAGGACAGAGGGGGGATTGGGGTATAATAGAAGGACAGAGGGAGGATTGGGGTATAATAGAAGGACAGAGGGGGGATTGGGGTATAATAGAAGGACAGAGGGGGGATTGGGGTATAATAGAAGGACAGAGGGGGGATTGGGGTATAATAGAAGGACAGAGGGGGGATTGGGGTATAATAGAAGGACAGAGGGGGGATTGGGGTATAATAGAAGGACAGAGGGGAGGATTGGGGTATAATAGAAGGACAGAGGGTAGGATTGGGGTATAATAGAAGGACAGAGGGAGGATTGGGGTATAATAGAAGGACAGAGGGGGGATTGGGGTATAATAGAAGGACAGAGGGAGGATTGGGGTATGATAGAAGGACAGAGGGGAGGATTGGGGTATAATAGAAGGACAGAGGAGGGATTGGGGTATAATAGAAGGACAGAGGGGGGATTGGGGTATAATAGAAGGACAGAGGGGTGATTGGGGTATAATAGAAGGACAGAGGGAGGATTGGGGTATAATAGAAGGACAGAGGGGGGATTGGGGTATAATAGAAGGACAGAGGGAGGATTGGGGTATAATAGAAGGACAGAGGGGAGGATTGGGGTATAATAGAAGGACAGAGGGGGGATTGGGGTATAATAGAAGGACAGAGGGGGGATTGGGGTATAATAGAAGGACAGAGGGGGGATTGGGGTATAATAGAAGGACAGAGGGGGGATTGGGGTATAATAGAAGGACAGAGGGGGGATTGGGGTATAATAGAAGGACAGAGGGGAGGATTGAGGTATAATAGAAGGACAGAGGGGGGGATTGGGGTATAATAGAAGGACAGAGGGGGGATTGGGGTATAATAGAAGGACAGAGGGGGGATTGGGGTATAATAGAAGGACAGAGGAGGGATTGGGGTATAATAGAAGGACAGAGGGGAGGATTGAGGTATAATAGAAGGACAGAGGGGGGGATTGGGGTATAATAGAAGGACAGAGGGAGGATTGGGGTATAATAGAAGGACAGAGGGAGGATTGGGGTATAATAGAAGGACAGAGGGGAGGGGGGATTGGGGTATAATAGAAGGACAGAGGGAGGATTGAGGTATAATAGAAGGACAGAGGGGGGTATTGGGGTATAATAGAAGGACAGAGGGAGGATTGGGGTATAATAGAAGGACAGAGGTAGGATTGGGGTATAATAGAAGGACAGAGGGGAGGATTGGGGTATAATAGAAGGACAGAGGGGAGGATTGGGGTATAATAGAAGGACAGAGGGGGGATTGGGGTATAATAGAAGGACAGAGGGGAGGATTGGGGTATAATAGAAGGACAGAGGGGGGGGATTGGGGTATAATAGAAGGACAGAGGGAGGATTGGGGTATAATAGAAGGACAGAGGGGAGGATTGGGGTATAATAGAAGGACAGAGGGGGGATTGGGGTATAATAGAAGGACAGAGGGGAGGATTGGGGTATAATAGAAGGACAGAGGGGAAGATTGGGGTATAATAGAAGGACAGAGGGGGGATTGGGGTATAATAGAAGGACAGAGGGAGGATTGGGGTATAATAGAAGGACAGAGGGGGGGGATTGGGGTATAATAGAAGGACAGAGGGAGGATTGGGGTATAATAGAAGGACAGAGGGAGGATTGGGGTATAATAGAAGGACAGAGGGGAGGATTGGGGTATAATAGAAGGACAGAGGGGGGATTGGGGTATAATAGAAGGACAGAGGGAGGATTGGGGTATAATAGAAGGACAGAGGGGGGGGATTGGGGTATGATAGAAGGACAGAGGGGAGGATTGGGGTATAATAGAAGGACAGAGGGAGGATTGGGGTATAATAGAAGGACAGAGGGAGGATTGGGGTATAATAGAAGGACAGAGGGAGGATTGGGGTATAATAGAAGGACAGAGGGGGGATTGGGGTATAATAGAAGGACAGAGGGAGGATTGGGGTATAATAGAAGGACAGAGGGAGGATTGGGGTATAATAGAAGGACAGAGGGGGGATTGGGGTATAATAGAAGGACAGAGGGATGATTGGGGTATAATAGAAGGACAGAGGGGGGATTGGGGTATAATAGAAGGACAGAGGGGAGGATTGGGGTATAATAGAAGGACAGAGGGGAGGATTGGGGTATAATAGAAGGACAGAGGGAGGATTGAGGTATAATAGAAGGACAGAGGGGGGGATTGGGGTATAATAGAAGGACAGAGGGAGGATTGGGGTATAATAGAAGGACAGAGGGAGGATTGAGGTATAATAGAAGGACAGAGGGGGGGATTGGGGTATAATAGAAGGACAGAGGGGAGGATTGGGGTATAATAGAAGGACAGAGGGGGGATTGGGGTATAATAGAAGGACAGAGGGGGGATTGGGGTATAATAGAAGGACAGAGGGAGGATTGGGGTATAATAGAAGGACAGAGGGAGGATTGAGGTATAATAGAAGGACAGAGGGAGGATTGGGGTATAATAGAAGGACAGAGGGGAGGATTGGGGTATAATAGAAGGACAGAGGGAGGATTGGGGTATAATAGAAGGACAGAGGGGGGGATTGGGGTATAATAGAAGGACAGAGGGGGGATTGGGGTATAATAGAAGGACAGAGGGGAGGATTGGGGTATAATAGAAGGACAGAGGGAGGATTGGGGTATAATAGAAGGACAGAGGGGGGGGATTGGGGTATAATAGAAGGACAGAGGGAGGATTGGGGTATAATAGAAGGACAGAGGGGATGATTGGGGTATAATAGAAGGACAGAGGGGGGATTGGGGTATAATAGAAGGACAGAGGGAGGATTGAGGTATAATAGAAGGACAGAGGGGGGGATTGGGGTATAATAAAAGGACAGAGGGGAGGATTGGGGTATAATAGAAGGACAGAGGGAGGATTGGGGTATAATAGAAGGACAGAGGGAGGATTGGGGTATAATAGAAGGACAGAGGGGGGGATTGGGGTATAATAGAAGGACAGAGGGGAGGATTGGGGTATAATAGAAGGACAGAGGGGATGATTGGGGTATAATAGAAGGACAGAGGGGGGATTGGGGTATAATAGAAGGACAGAGGGAGGATTGAGGTATAATAGAAGGACAGAGGGGGGGATTGGGGTATAATAAAAGGACAGAGGGGAGGATTGGGGTATAATAGAAGGACAGAGGGGGGGATTGGGGTATAATAGAAGGACAGAGGGGGGATTGGGGTATAATAGAAGGACAGAGGCAGGATTGGGGTATAATAGAAGGACAGAGGGAGGATTGGAGTATAATAGAAGGACAGAGGGGGGATTGGGGTATAATAGAAGGACAGAGGGAGGATTGGGGTATAATAGAAGGACAGAGGGGGGATTGGGGTATAATAGAAGGACAGAGGGGAGGATTGGGGTATAATAGAAGGACAGAGGGAGGATTGGGGTATAATAGAAGGACAGAGGGGAGGATTGGGGTATAATAGAAGGACAGAGGGAGGATTGGGGTATAATAGAAGGACAGAGGGGGGGATTGGGGTATAATAGAAGGACAGAGGGGGGATTGGGGTATAATAGAAGGACAGAGGGGGGATTGGGGTATAATAGAAGGACAGAGGGGGGATTGGGGTATAATAGAAGGACAGAGGGGGGATTGGGGTATAATAGAAGGACAGAGGGGGGATTGGGGTATAATAGAAGGACAGAGGGGGGATTGGGGTATAATAGAAGGACAGAGGGGGGATTGGGGTATAATAGAAGGACAGAGGCAGGATTGGGGTATAATAGAAGGACAGAGGGAGGATTGGAGTATAATAGAAGGACAGAGGGGGGATTGGGGTATAATAGAAGGACAGAGGGAGGATTGGGGTATAATAGAAGGACAGAGGGGGGATTGGGGTATAATAGAAGGACAGAGGGGAGGATTGGGGTATAATAGAAGGACAGAGGGGAGGATTGGGGTATAATAGAAGGACAGAGGGAGGATTGGGGTATAATAGAAGGACAGAGGGGAGGATTGGGGTATAATAGAAGGACAGAGGGGAGGATTGGGGTATAATAGAAGGACAGAGGGAGGATTGGGGTATAATAGAAGGACAGAGGGGGGATTGGGGTATAATAGAAGGACAGAGGGGGGATTGGGGTATAATAGAAGGACAGAGGGGGGATTGGGGTATAATAGAAGGACAGAGGGGGGATTGGGGTATAATAGAAGGACAGAGGGGGGGATTGGGGTATAATAGGACAGAGGGGGGGATTGGGGTATAATAGAAGGACAGAGGGAGGATTGGGGTATAATAGAAGGACAGAGGGGGGGATTGGGGTATAATAGAAGGACAGAGGGGGGATTGGGGTATAATAGAAGGACAGAGGGGGGACTGGGGTATAATAGAAGGACAGAGGGGAGGATTGGGATATAATAGAAGGACAGAGGGGAGGATTGGGGTATAATAGAAGGACAGAGGGAGGATTGGGGTATAATAGAAGGACAGAGGGGGGGATTGGGGTATAATAGAAGGACAGAGGGAGGATTGGGGTATAATAGAAGGACAGAGGGGGGGATTGGGGTATAATAGAAGGACAGAGGGAGGATTGGGGTATAATAGAAGGACAGAGGGGAGGATTGGGGTATAATAGGACAGAGGGGGGATTGGGGTATAATAGAAGGACAGAGGGGAGGATTGGGGTATAATAGAAGGACAGAGGGGGGGATTGGGGTATAATAGAAGGACAGAGGGAGGATTGGGGTATAATAGAAGGACAGAGGGGAGGATTGGGGTATAATAGGACAGAGGGGGGATTGGGGTATAATAGAAGGACAGAGGGGGGATTGGGGTATAATAGAAGGACAGAGGGGGGATTGGGGTATAATAGAAGGACAGAGGAGGGATTGCTGTATAATAGAAGGACAGAGGGGAGGATTGGGGTATAATAGAAGGACAGAGGGAGGATTGGGGTATAATAGAAGGACAGAGGGGGGATTGGGGTATAATAGAAGGACAGAGGGGGGATTGGGGTATAATAGAAGGACAGAGGGGAGGATTGGGGTATAATAGAAGGACAGAGGGGGGGATTGGGGTATAATAGAAGGACAGAGGGGGGGATTGGGGTATAATAGAAGGACAGAGGGAGGATTGGGGTATAATAGAAGGACAGAGGGGGGATTGGGGTATAATAGAAGGACAGAGGGGAGGATTGGGATATAATAGAAGGACAGAGGGGGTATTGGGGTATAATAGAAGGACAGAGGGGGGATTGGGGTATAATAGAAGGACAGAGGGGGGGATTGGGGTATAATAGAAGGACAGAGGGGAGGATTGGGGTATAATAGAAGGACAGAGGGGAGGATTGGGGTATAATAGAAGGACAGAGGGAGGATTGAGGTATAATAGAAGGACAGAGGGGGGATTGGGGTATAATAGAAGGACAGAGGGGGGATTGGGGTATAATAGAAGGACAGAGGGGGGATTGGGGTATAATAGAAGGACAGAGGGAGGATTGGGGTATAATAGAAGGACAGAGGGGAGGATTGGGGTATAATAGAAGGACAGAGGGAGGATTGGGGTATAATAGAAGGACAGAGGGGGGATTGGGGTATAATAGAAGGACAGAGGGAGGATTGGGGTATAATAGAAGGACAGAGGGGAGGATTGGGGTATAATAGAAGGACAGAGGGGAGGATTGGGGTATAATAGAAGGACAGAGGGGGGATTGGGGTATAATAGAAGGACAGAGGGAGGATTGGGGTATAATAGAAGGACAGAGGGGGGATTGGGATATAATAGAAGGACAGAGGGGAGGATTGGGGTATAATAGAAGGACAGAGGGGGGATTGGGGTATAATAGAAGGACAGAGGGGGGATTGGGGTATAATAGAAGGACAGAGGGGGGATTGGGGTATAATAGAAGGACAGAGGGGGGATTGGGGTATAATAGAAGGACAGAGGGAGGATTGGGGTATAATAGAAGGACAGAGGGAGGATTGGGGTATAATAGAAGGACAGAGGGAGGATTGGGGTATAATAGAAGGACAGAGGGGGGGATTGGGGTATAATAGAAGGACAGAGGGGGGATTGGGGTATAATGATAGTTTGGTAACAATCCTTCCATAATCTGTCACGAATCGATCGCTTTTTTCGTTATCTCTTCGATTTTCTGCATTTTATTGATAACCCTCCAAATAATTGTTTTCTTCCCCAATTCTCGGAAACTTTTGGAGGCCCCCAATCCGTCTCCTGGCGGCCCCCGGGAGCGCGGACCCTGTAGAGGGGGATTGGGTGATGGCGGTGAAGAGGAAATGAGAAGATTTTATGGGGAACATTCGATGTCAGAGTCAGACGTGGGATATTAATGGAAACACATGGAATGTCTATCTGGAGATGATTGGAATTCTCACCACTTCAGAGGGGCGCCGAGCCGTCGTCGGGCCGGTGAAGTGTTGGAAATGAAGACTCAGTGATTGTGTCTGTTGAGTCACTTTGAATTCTGCTATCCAATGGGGGTCAATGGGGTGCAGGGATTGGGTACTGGGCACCCCAAATAAAGCTCCACCCATATCAACCTCCAATAGAATTACTGGACAGGAATGACATTTACATTTGCTGGTCAGGAGGGGGCACTCCGAACAACACACCTGTGGACAGGTCACCTTCTGGTACTCACAAACAAAGGAGGGGGGTACATGACTATACACTCAGACAGGTGAGAGGGGTACATGATTATACACACAGACATGTAAGGGGGGTACATGACTATACACACAGACAGGTGAGGGGGGGTATATGACTATACACACAGACAGGTGAGGGGGGTACATGACTATACACACAGACAATTGAGGGGGGTACATGACTATACACACAGACAATTGAGGGGGGTACATGACTATACACACAGACAGGTGGGGGGTACATGACTATACACACAGACAGGTGAGGGGGATACATGACTATACACACAGACAGGTGAGGGGGGTACATGACTATACACACAGACAGGTGAGGGGGGTACATGACTATACACACAGACAGGTGAGGGGGATACATGACTATACACACAGACAGGTGAGGGGGTACATGACTATACACACAGATTGGTGAGGGGGGTACATGACTATACACACAGACAGGTGAGGGGGGTACATGACTATACACACAGACAGGTGAGGGGGGGTACATGACTATACTCACAGACAGGTGAGGGGGGTACATGACTATAAACACAGACAGGTGAGGGAGTACATGACTATAAACACAGACAGGTGAGGGGGGTATATGACTATACACACAGACAGGTGAGGGGGGTACATGACTGTACACACAGACAGGTGAGGGGGGTACATGACTATACAAACAGACAGGTGAGGGGGAGTATATGACTATACACACAGACAGGTGAGGGAGTACATGACTATACTCATAGACAGAAGAGGGGGGTACATGACTATACACACAGACAGGTGAGGGGGGTACATGACTATACACACAGACAGGTGAGGGGGTACATGACTATACACACAGACAGGTGAGGGGGGTACAGGACTATACACACAGACAGGTGAGGGGGGGGTATAGGACTATACACACAGACAGGTGGGGGGGTACATCACTATACTCACAGACAGATGAGGGGGGTACATGACTATACACACAGACAGGTGAGGGGGTACATGAGTATACACACAGGCAGGTGGGGGGGTACATGACTATACACACAGACAGGTGAGGGGGATACATGACTATACACACAGACAGGTGAGGGGGGTACATGTCTATACACACAACAGGTGAGGGGGGTACATGACTATAAACACAGATAGGTGAGGGGGTACATGACTATACACACAGACAGGTGAGGGGGATAGATGACAATACACACAGACAGGTGAGGGGGGTACATGACTACACACACAGACAGGTGAGGGGGGTACATGACTATACACACAGACAGGTGAGGGGGGTACATGAGTATACACACAGAGAGGTGAGGGGGGTAAATGACTATACACACAGACAGGTGAGGGGGTACATGATTATACACACAGACAGGTGAGGGGGTACATGATTATACTCACAGACAGATGAGGGGGGTACATGACTATACACACAGGCAGGTGAGGGGGGTACATGACTATACACACAGACAGGTGAGAGGGGTACATGACTATACACACAGATAGGTTAGGGGGGTACATGACTATACTCACAGACAGGTGAGGGGGATACATGATTATACACACAGACAGATGAGTGGGTACATGACTATACACACAGGCAGGTGAGGGGGATACATGACTATACACACAGGCAGGTGAGGGGGATACATGATTATACACACAGACAGGTGAGGGGGTACATGACTATACACACAGACAGGTGAGGGGGGATAGATGACTATACACACAGACAGATGAGGGGGGTACATGACTATACACACAGACAGGTGAGGGGGGTACATGACTATACACACAGACAGGTGAGGGGGGTACATGACTATACACACAGACAGATGGGGGGTACATGACTATACACACAGACAGATGAGGGGGGTACAGGACTACACACACAGACAGATGAGAGGGGTACATGACTATATACACAGACAGATGAGGGGGGATAGATGACTATACACACAGACAGATGAGGGGGGTACATGATTATACACACAGACAGGTGAGGGGGTACATGATTATACTTACAGACAGATGAGGGGGGTACATGACTATACACACAAGCAGGTGAGGGGGGTACATGACTATACACACAGACAGATGAGGGGGGTACATGACTATACACACAAGCAGGTGAGGGGGGTACATGACTATACACACAGACAGGTGAGGGGGGTACATGACTATACACACAGACAGATGAGGGGGGTACATGACTATACACACAGACAGGTGAGGGGGGTACATGACATTCGGGTCGGGGGGTTTCGGTGACATACCTCTGTGGCTGGACGCTGGCAGTGGTTGGGGGTTGGGACGCGCCGAGCTCTCGGATAACTGTTGGGGAAAAGCAGAAGTGAGATGTTTGTTGAGATTTGGGGAATTAATCGGATTGTACAGACCAAGCAGTTCTGACATTTCACAATCTCAATCTTCTTCCTCTTCCCAGAATCCCCCGATGAGGAAATGAAGATATTTATAAAACAGCTGAATCAAAGGGCCCTGACCTGCACCCCCCTTCCCCACATTCAGTGAGATGAAGTTCTGTCTCTGGAGGGAAGACATTTTCCTGCACACCACAGACTTCCTGTCCACCAATCCCACCAAATCACTCAGGAGGGGGAAATATAAATCTGCTGCACACATTATCCATGGGGGGGCTCATTGTGAACCCCCCTTCCCCACACTGACCAATGTCAGAGAGGCGACATGACTTCTCCGATCTCTGGGATTACTCTCATCTCCGGGAACATTCTCATCTCCGGGAATATTCTCATCTCCGGGAATACTCTCATCTCCGGGAATATTCTCATCTCCGGGAATACTCTCATCTCCGGGAATATTCTCATCTCCGGGAATACTCTCATCTCCGGGAATATTCTCATCTCCGGGAATATTCTCATCTCCGGGAATATTCTCATCTCCGGGAATACTCTCATCTCCGGGAATATTCTCATCTCCGGGAATACTCTCATCTCCGGGAATATTCTTATCTCCGGGAATACTCTCATCTCCGGGAATATTCTCATCTCCGGGAATATTCTCATCTCCGGGAATACTCCTATCTCCGGGAATATTCTCATCTCCAGGAATATTCTCATCTCCGGGAATACTCTCATCTCCGGGAATACTCTCATCTCCGGGAATACTCTCATCTCTGGGAATATTCTCATCTCCGGGAATATTCTCATCTCCGGGAATACTCTCATCTCCGAGAATATTCTCATCTCTGGGAATATTCTCATCTCCGGGAATATTCTCATCTCCGGGAATATTCTCATCTCCGGGAATACTCTCATCTCCGGGAATATTCTCATCTCCGGGAATACTCTCATCTCCGGGAATACTCTCATCTCCGGGAATACTCTCATCTCTGGGAATATTCTCATCTCCGGGAATATTCTCATCTCCGGGAATACTCTCATCTCCGAGAATATTCTCATCTCTGGGAATATTCTCATCTCCGGGAATATTCTCATCTCCGGGAATATTCTCATCTCCGGGAATATTCTCATCTCCGGGAATACTCTCATCTCCGGGAATATTCTCATCTCCGGGAATATTCTCATCTCCGGGAATATTCTCATCTCCGGGAATACTCTCATCTCTGGGAATATTCTTATCTCCGGGAATACTCTCATCTCCGGGAATATTCTCATCTCCGGGAATATTCTCATCTCCGGGAATACTCCTATCTCCGGGAATATTCTCATCTCCAGGAATATTCTCATCTCCGGGAATACTCTCATCTCCGAGAATATTCTCATCTCCGGGAATATTCTTATCTCCGGGAATACTCTCATCTCCGGGAATATTCTCATCTCCGGGAATACTCTCATCTCCGGGAATATTCTCATCTCCGGGAATATTCTCATCTCCGGGAATATTCTCATCTCCGGGAATACTCTCATCTCCGGGAATATTCTCATCTCCGGGAATATTCTCATCTCCGGGAATACTCTCATCTCCGGGAATACTCTCATCTCCGGGAATACTCTCATCTCCGGGAATATTCTCATCTCCGGGAATACTCTAATCTCCGGGAATACTCTCATCTTCGGGAATATTCTCATCTCAGGGAATATTCTCTTCTCCGGGAATATTCTCATCTCCGGGAATATTCTCATCTCCGGGAATACTCCGATCTCCAGGAATATTCTCATCTCCGGGAATTTTCTCATCTCCGGGAATATTCTCATCTCGGGGAATACTCTCATCTCCGGGAATACTCTCATCTCTGGGAATATTCTCTTCTCCGGGAATACTCCGATCTCCGGGAATATTCTCATCTCCGGGAATACTCTCATCTCCGGGAATACTCTCATCTCCGGGAATACTCTCATCTCCGGGAATATTCTCATCTCTGGGAATACTCTCATCTCCGGGAATATTCTCATCTCCGGGAATATTCTCATCTCCGGGAATATTCTCATCTCCGGGAATACTCTCATCTCCAGAAATACTCTCATCTCCGGGAATACTCTCATCTCCGGGAATACTCTCATCTCCGGGAATATTCTCATCTCCGGGAATACTCTCATCTCCGGGAATACTCTCATCTCCGGGAATATTCTCATCTCCGGGAATTTTCTCATCTCCGGGAATACTCTCATCTCCGGGAATATTCTCATCTCCGGGAATATTCTCATCTCTGGGAATACTCTCATCTCCGGGAATATTCTCATCTCCGGGAATATTCTCATCTCCGGGAATACTCTAATCTCCGGGAATACTCTCATCTTCGGGAATATTCTCATCTCCGGGAATATTCTCTTCTCCGGGAATATTCTCATCTCCGGGAATATTCTCATCTCCGGGAATACTCCGATCTCCAGGAATATTCTCATCTCCGGGAATTTTCTCATCTCCGGGAATATTCTCATCTCCGGGAATACTCTCATCTCCGGGAATATTCTCATCTCCGGGAATACTCTCATCTCCGGGAATATTCTCATCTCCGGGAACATTCTCATCTCCGGGAATACTCTCATCTCCGGGAATACTCTCATCTCCGGGAATATTCTCATCTCCGGGAACATTCTCATCTCCGGGAATACTCTCATCTCCGGGAATATTCTCATCTCTGGGAATATTCTCATCTCCGGGAATACTTCTATAACTGGGAATATTCTAATCTCCGGGAATACTCTCATCTCCGGGAATATTCTCATCTCCGGGAATATTCTCATCTCTGGGAATACTCTCATCTCCGGGAATACTCTCATCTCCGGGAATATTCTCATCTCCGGGAATATTCTCATCTCCGGGAATACTCTAATCTCCGGGAATACTCTCATCTCCGGGAATATTATAATCTCCGGGAATTTTCTCTTCTCCGGGAATATTCTCATCTCCGGGAATACTCCGATCTCCGGGAATATTCTCATCTCCGGGAATATTCTCATCTCCGGGAATACTCTAATCTCCGGGAATACTCTCATCTCCGGGAATATTCTAATCTCCGGGAATTTTCTCTTCTCCGGGAATATTCTCATCTCCGGGAATACTCCGATCTCCGGGAATATTCTCATCTCCGGGAATATTCTCATCTCCGGGAATACTCCAATCTCCGGGAATTTTCTCATCTCCGGGAATATTCTCATCTCCGGGAATACTCTCATCTCCGGGAATACTCTCATCTCTGGGAATTTTCTCATCTCCGGGAATATTCTCATCTCCGGGAATACTCTCATCTCCGGGAATACTCTCATCTCTGGGAATATTCTCATCTCCGGGAATACTTCTATAACTGGGAATATTCTAATCTCCGGGAATACTCTCATGTCCGGGAATACTCTCATCTCCGGGAAAATTCTCATCTCCAGGAATACTCCGATCTCCGGGAATATTCTCATCTCCGGGAATACTCCTATCTCCGGGAATACTCTTATCTCCGGGAATACTCTCATCTCTGGGAATACTCTCATCTCCGGGAATACTCTCATCTCCGGGAATACTCCTATCTCCGGGAATACTCTTATCTCCGGGAATACTCTCATCTCCGGGAATACTCTCATCTCCGGGAATATTCTCATCTCCGGGAATACTCCTATATCTGGGAATACTCTCATCTCTGGGAATACTCTCATCTCCGGGAATATTCTCATCTCCGGGAATACTCTCATCTCTGGGAACACTCTCATCTCCGGGAATATTCTCATCTCCGGGAATATTCTGATCTCCGGGAATACTCTCATCTCTGGGAATATTCTCATCTCCGGGAATACTCCGATCTCCGGGAATACTCTCATCTCCGGGAATTCTCTCATCTCCGGGAACATTCTAATCTCCGGGAATATTCTCATCTCTGGGAATACTCTCATCTCCGGGAATACTCTCATCACCGGGAATATTCTCATCTCCGGGAATACTCTCATCTCCGGGAATACTCTCATCTCTGGGAATATTCTAATCTCCGGGAATACTCTCATCTCTGGGAATATTCTAATCTCTGGGATTATTCCCATCTCTGGGAATACTCTCATCTCCGGGAATACTCTCATCTCCGGGAATATTCTCATCTCCGGGAATACTCTCATCTCCGGGAATACTCTCATCTCCGGGAATATTCTAATTTCAGGGAATATTCTCATCTCCGGGAATATTCTAATCTCCGGGAATACTCTCATCTCCGGGAATACTCTCATCTCCGGGAATACTCTCATCTCCGGGAATATTCTCATCTCTGGGAATACTCTTATCTTTGGGAATACTCCTATCTCTGGGAATACTCCTACCTCTGGGAATACTTCTATCTCTTGGAATACACTTATCTCTGGGAATACTCCTATCTCTGGAAATACTCTTATCTATGGGAGTACTCCTAACTCTGGGAATATTCTTATCTCTGGGAATACTCTTATCTCTGGGAATACTTCTATCTCTGGGAATACTTCTATCTCTGGGAATACTCTTATCTCTGGGAATACTCCTATCCCTTGGAATACTCCTATCTCTGGGAATACTCTTATCTCTGGGAATACTTCTATCTCTGGGAATACTCCTATCTCTTGGAATACTCCTGTCTCTGGGAATACTCTTATCTCTGGAAATACTCCTATCTGTGGGAATACTCTTATCTCTGGGAATACTCCTATCTCTCGGAATACTCTTATCTCTGGGAATACTTCTATCTCTGGGAATACTCTGATCTCTGGGAATACTCTTATCTCTGGGAATACTTCTATCTCTGGGAATACTCTTATCCCTGGGAATACTCTTATCTCTGGGAATACTTCTATCTCTGGGAATACTCTTATCTCTGGGAATACTCCTATTTCTGGGAATACCTTTATCTCTGGGAATACCCTTATCTCTGGGAATACTCCTATCTCTGGGAATACTCTTATCTCTGGGAATACCTTTATCTCTGGGAATACCCTTATCTCTGGGAATACTCCTATCTCTGGGAATACTCTTATCTTTGGGAATAGTCCTTTCTCTGGGAATACTCTTATCTCTGGGAATACTTCTATCTCTGGGAATACTCCTATCTCTGGGAATACTCCTATCTCTGGGAATACTCTTATCTCTGGGAATACTTCTATCTCTGGGAATACCCTTATCTCTGGGAATACTCTTTTCTCTGGGAATACCCTTATCTCTGGGAATACTCTTTTCTCTGGGAATACCCTTATCTCTTGGAATACTCTTATCTCTGGGTATACTCTTATCTCTGGGAATACTTCTATCTCTGGGAATACCCTTATCTCTGGGAATACTCTTATCTCTGGGAATACTTCTATCTCTGGGAATACTCCGATCTCTGGGAATACTCCTATCTCTGGGAATACTTCTATCTCTGGGAATACTCTTATCTCTGGGAATACTTCTATCTTTGGGAATACTTCTATCTCTGGGAATACTCTTATCTCTGGGAATACTTCTATCTCTGGGAATACTCTTATCCCTGGGAATACTCTTATCTCTGGGAATACTTCTATCTCTGGGAATACTCTTATCTCTGGGAATACTTCTATCTTTGGGAATACTTCTATCTCTGGGAATACTCTTATCTCTGGGAATACTTCTATCTCTGGGAATACTCTTATCCCTGGGAATACTATTATCTCTGGGAATACCTTTATCTCTGGGAATACTTCTATCTCTGGGAATACTATTATCTCTGGGAATACCCTTATCTCTGGGAATACTCTTATCTCTGGGAATACTTCTATCTATGGGAATACTCCTATCTCTGGGAATACTCCTATCTCTGGGAATACTCTTATCTCTGGGAATACTCTTATCTCTGGGAATACTTCTATCTCTGGGAATACTCTTATCCCTGGGAATACTCTTATCTCTGGGAATACTTCTATCTCTGGGAATACTCTTATCTCTGGGAATACTCCTATTTCTGGGAATACCTTTATCTCTGGGAATACCCTTATCTCTGGGAATACTCCTATCTCTGGGAATACTCTTATCTCTGGGAATACCTTTATCTCTGGGAATACCCTTATCTCTGGGAATACTCCTATCTCTGGGAATACTCTTATCTTTGGGAATAGTCCTTTCTCTGGGAATACTCTTATCTCTGGGAATACTTCTATCTCTGGGAATACTCCTATCTCTGGGAATACTCCTATCTCTGGGAATACTCTTATCTCTGGGAATACTTCTATCTCTGGGAATACCCTTATCTCTGGGAATACTCTTTTCTCTGGGAATACCCTTATCTCTGGGAATACTCTTTTCTCTGGGAATACCCTTATCTCTTGGAATACTCTTATCTCTGGGTATACTCTTATCTCTGGGAATACTTCTATCTCTGGGAATACCCTTATCTCTGGGAATACTCTTATCTCTGGGAATACTTCTATCTCTGGGAATACTCCGATCTCTGGGAATACTCCTATCTCTGGGAATACTCTTATCTCTGGGAATACTTCTATCTTTGGGAATACTTCTATCTCTGGGAATACTCTTATCTCTGGGAATACTTCTATCTCTGGGAATACTCTTATCCCTGGGAATACTCTTATCTCTGGGAATACTTCTATCTCTGGGAATACTCTTATCTCTGGGAATACTTCTATCTTTGGGAATACTTCTATCTCTGGGAATACTCTTATCTCTGGGAATACTTCTATCTCTGGGAATACTCTTATCCCTGGGAATACTATTATCTCTGGGAATACCTTTATCTCTGGGAATACTTCTATCTCTGGGAATACTATTATCTCTGGGAATACCCTTATCTCTGGGAATACTCTTATCTCTGGGAATACTTCTATCTATGGGAATACTCCTATCTCTGGGAATACTCCTATCTCTGGGAATACTCTTATCTCTGGGAATACTTCTATCTCTGGGAATACCCTTATCTCTGGGAATACCCTTATCTCTGGGAATACTCTTTTCTCTGGGAATACTCTTATCTATGGGAATACTTCTATCTCTGGGAATACCCTTATCTCTGGGAATACTTCTATCTCTGGGAAAACTTCTATCTCTGGGAATACCTTTATCTCTGGGAATACCCTTAGCTCTTGGAATACTTCTATCTCTGGGAATACTCCTATCTCTGGGAATACTCCTATTTCTGGGAATACTCCTATCTCTGGGAATACTCTTATCTCTCGGAATACTTCTATCTCTTGGAATACTCTTATCTCTGGGAATACCCTTATCTCTGGGAAAACTTCTATCTCTGGGAATACCTTTATCTCTGGGAATACCCTTATCTCTTGGAATACTTCTATCTCTGGGAATACTCTTATCTCTGGGAATATTCTTATCTCTGGGAATACTTCTATCTCTGGGAATACTCCTATCTCTGGGAATACTTCTATCTCTGGGAATACTCTTATCTCTGGGAATACTTCTATCTCTGGGAATACTCCTATCTCTGGGAATAATCTTATCTCTGGGAATACTCCTATCTCTGGGAATACTCTTATCTCTGGGAATACTCTTATCTCTTGGAATACCCTTATGTCTGGGAATACTCTTATCTCTGGGAATACTTCTATCTCTAGGAATACTCCAATATCTGGGAATACTCTTATCTCTGGGAATACTTCTATCTCTGGGAATACTCTTATCTTTGGGAATACTCTTTTCTCTGGGAATACTCTTATCTCTGGGAATACCCTTATCTCTGGGAATACTCTTATCTTTGGGAATACTCTTTTCTCCGGGAATACTCTTATCTCTGGGAATACTCCTATCTCTGGGAATACCCTTATCTCTGGGAATACTCTTATCTTTGGGAATACTCTTTTCTCTGGGAATACTCTTATCTCTGGGAATACCCTTATCTCTGGGAATACTCTTATCTTTGGGAATACTCTTTTCTCCGGGAATACCCTTATCTCTGGGAATACTCTTATCTCTGGGAATACTTCTATCTCTGGGAATACTCTTATCTCTGGGAATACTTCTATCTCTGGGAATACTCCAATATCTGGGAATACTCTTATCTCTGGGAATACTCTTATCTCTGGGAATACTCCTATCTCTGGGAATATTCTTATCTCTGGGAATACTTCTATCTCTGGGAATACTCCTATCTCTGGGAATACTCTTATCTCTGGGAATACTTCTATCTCTGGGAATACTCCTATCTCTGGGAATAATCTTATCTCTGGGAATACCCCTATCTCTGGGAATACTCCTATCTCTGGGAATACTCCTATCTCTGGGAATACTCTTATCTATGGGAATACTCCTAACTCTGGGAATATTCTTATCTCTGGGAATACTCTTATCTCTGGGAATACTTCTATCTCTGGGAATACTCCTATCTCTGGGAATACTCCTATCTGTGGGAATACTCTTATCTCTGGGAATACTCCTATCTCTGGGAATACTCTTATCTCTGGGAATACTCTTATCTATGGGAATACTCCTAACTCTGGGAATATTCTTATCTCTGGGAATACTCTTATCTCTGGGAATACTTCTATCTCTGGGAATACTCCTATCTCTGGGAATACTCCTATCTGTGGGAATACTCTTATCTCTGGGAATACTCCTATCTCTGGGAATACTCTTATCTCTGGGAATACTCTTATCTCTGGGAATACTCCTATCTCTGGGAATACTCTTATCTCTGGGAATACTCTTATCTCTGGGAATACTCTTATCTCTGGGAATACTCCTATCTCTGGGATTACTCCTATCTCTGGGAATACTCTTATCTCTGGGAATACTCCTATCTCTGGGAATACTTCTATCTCTTGGAATACCCTTATCTCTGGAAATTCTTCTATCTCTGGGAATACTTCTATCTCTGGGAATACTCCTATCTCTGGGAATGCTCTTATCTCTGGGAATACTCTTATCTCTGGGAATACTTCTATCTCTGGGAATACTCTTATCTCTGGGAATACTTCTATCTCTGGGAATACTCATATCTCTTGGAATACTCCTATCTCTGGGAATACTCTTATCTCTGGGAATACTCTTATCTCTGGGAATACTCTTATCTCTGGGAATACTCCTATCTCTGGGAATACTCTTATCTCTGGGAATACCCTTATCTCTGGGAATACTCTTATCTCTGGGAATACCCTTATCTCTGGGAATACTCTTATCTCTGGGAATACTCTTATCTCTGGGAATACCCTTATCTCTGGGAATACTCTTATCTCTGGGAATACCCTTATCTCTGGGAATACTCCTATCTCTTGGAATACTCCTATCTCTGGGAATACTCTTATCTCTGGGAATACTCCTATCTCTGGGAATACTCTTATCTCTGGGAATACTCCTACCTCTGGGAATACTCTTATCTCTGGGAATACTCTTATCTCTGGGAATACTCCTATCTCTGGGAATGCTCTTATCTCTTGGAATACTTCTATCTCTGGGAATACTCTTATCTCTGGGAATACTCTTATCTCTGGGAATACTCCTATCTCTGGGAATACTCTTATCTCTGGGAATACTCCTATCTCTGGGAATACTCTTATCTCTGGGAATACTCTTATCTCTGGGAATACTCCTATCTCTGGGAATGCTCTTATCTCTTGGAATACTTCTATCTCTGGGAATACTTCTATCTCTGGAAATACTCCTATCTGTGGGAATACTCTTATCTCTGGGAATACTCCTATCTCTGGGAATACTCTTATCTCTGGGAATACCCTTATCTCTGGGAATACTCTTTTCTCTGGGAATACCCTTATCTCTGGGAATACTCTTATCTCTGGGAATACCCTTATCTCTGGGAATACTCTTATCTCTGGGAATACCTTATCTAATGGAATACTCTTATCTCTGGGAATACTCTTATCTCTGGGAATACCCTTATCTCTGGGAATACTTCTATCTCTGGGAATACTCTTATCTCTGGGAATACCTTATCTCATGGAATACTCTTATCTCTGGGAATACTCTTATCTCTGGGAATACTCTTTTCTCTGGGAATACCCTTATCTCTGGGAATACTCTTATCTCTGGGAATACTCTTATCTCTGGGAATACTCTTATCTCTGGGAATACTCTTATCTCTTGGAATACTTCTATCTCTGGGAATACTCCTATCTCTTGGGATTCTCTTATCTCTTGGAATACTCTTATCTCTGGGAATACTCTTATCTCTGGGAATACTTTTATCTCTGGGAATACTCTTATCTCTGGGAATACTCCTATCTCTGGGAATACTCTTATCTATGGGAATACTCCTAACTCTGGGAATATTCTTATCTCTGGGAATACTCTTATCTCTGGGAATACTTCTATCTCTGGGAATACTCCTATCTCTGGGAATACTCCTATCTGTGGGAATACTCTTATCTCTGGGAATACTCCTATCTCTGGGAATACTCTTATCTCTGGGAATACTCTTATCTCTGGGAATACTCCTATCTCTGGGAATACTCTTATCTCTGGGAATACTCTTATCTCTGGGAATACTCTTATCTCTGGGAATACTCCTATCTCTGGGATTACTCCTATCTCTGGGAATACTCTTATCTCTGGGAATACTCCTATCTCTGGGAATACTTCTATCTCTTGGAATACCCTTATCTCTGGAAATTCTTCTATCTCTGGGAATACTTCTATCTCTGGGAATACTCTTATCTTTTGGAATACTCTTATCTCTGGGAATACTTTTATCTCTGGGAATACTCTTATCTCTTGGAATACCCTTATCTCTGGGAATTCTCTTATCTCTTGGAATACTCTTATCTCTGGGAATACTTTTATCTCTGGGAATACCCTTATCTCTGGGAATACTCTTATCTCTGGGAATACCCTTAACTCTGGGAATACTCTTATCTCTGGGAATACTTTTATCTCTGGGAATACTCTTATCTCTGGGAATACTCTTCCTTTATGTCTGGAGTAATCACGTCTCCTTTTAGTAGATTAGCTGTATGTAAATTAGATAAATCTTTCCCATCTGGGGATGATGGGAATCAGAGGGTTAATTTCCAGGGGGTATTAGTCGTCTGATGATGGATTGGATTTTATAAACATTTTTGGCTCTCTCCGGCTGGCCTGTAATTCTACAACATTCCTGCCCGCTTGGAGGAATTTTTGGTTAAACACAATTAAACTTCCCTCAATCAGCGGCGAGTATTTCCCAGCATGACTTTATGTTTTATTTATCCATTCAGATGATTCAACTCCCATTAGGTTGAAGTAATAATATGAGCGGTTTCAGTCACTCATTGCATGGGAGATGGTGAGAGGTCATTGCATGGGAGATGGTGAGGGGTTATTTCATGGGAGATGGTGAGAGGTCATTGCATGGGAGATGGTGAGGGGTTATTTCATGGGAGGTGGTGAGGGGTCATTGCATGGAAATTGGTGAGGGGTCATTTCATGGAAGGTGGTGAGGGATCATTGCATGGAAGGTGGTGAGGGGTCATTTCATGGAAGGTGGTGAGAGGTCATTGCATGGGAGGTGGTGAAGGGTCATTTCATGGAAGGTGGTGAGGGGTCATTGCATGGGAAGTAGTGAGAGGTCATTGCTTGGAAGGTGGTGAGGGGTCATTGCATGGGAGGTGGTGAGGGGTCATTGCATGGGAGGTGGTGAGGGGTTGTTTCATGGCGCCAGAGAAAGGCCCGTGAGCTACGTGACTGAAAGAACAAGTGGGAGGAGTTACCCTACTTGCTACCGCGTGGGACGCGTGTAGTGTACTTGGCGCCAGAGGAGAAGAGAAGCCTTGTGATCGTGCTGAAAAGATCAGAGTGTGGCCATGTCTTTTCCGGCGTTACAATCGGTTGTGGGACCCAGAGTGTTCCCTGCAAGCACCGTGATGAATACTGTGCAATCTGGGACTTTGCTCACGGATACTGGAGTTTGATTGAAACCTCAGGGGAAGTTTGTCCTGTATACCTCGGAAGATGTTGAGGGACTGGGCACCGATGTGGAGGATTGGCCGTACATCTTCGTCCATTTGGCCGATGTCCGCAGTGTGGAGAGTATTTGTTTGTAGTGGAGCCACCTACTATGCCACCCCGTGCCTACCGGATGGATTGGGTGACAAGTATCGCTACAGTGGAAGCTGCTACCGCTGCAGAGAGAGAGCGACGGGCCGCCACTTCGCCTGTTGCTACCGACAATGTTTCAGAGAGAGACACTGCTGCTGCCGTCTCATCAGGAGACATTACTGTGATTCCTGAGTCCACTACACCTGTTCCTGTGGTGCCTACTCAGAAGAAGGTGGGCTATGTGAAGGCTTCTCGTGGCCGTGGTCGAGGCCTACCCCAGAGGTTACCTGAGCCGGAGCTACCAAAGTCTACGCCTGGGACGGGTAAGCCATTGTTGGGGACTGTCAATAAATATTTGCCAGCAGAAGAATTGAGAGACTCGGAAATAGAATCCATGTCGGATCTTTCCGGGGATGATGACTTGTTTGAAACCATGTCGCAAGAGCTATTGTGGTCACAAGGCGAGGATGTTGCCTCCACAATGACCCTTCCTGAATGGACTGCCCTGAGTTCTGGGAAGACGTCGCCCTGTGTGGAGACGCACAGTGCTGTTGCTGGGACTTTGTCTACAGTTATTGATTCACTACAGACACCGGCTGGGTCTATGGTGAAAAAGTCATTAGACTCCTGTGTACCGCCTGGTATGGGAAAAGACAGATCTTTGCCAAAACTTGCTTGCTTGCAAAGGATGTTAAACAAGCATGTGGCCGCAGAGTATGGATTAGAATTCCCTTATGTGCCCCAGGATGTCATGCGGGAGATTGAAGCTAATCGGGAACTTTGGTACAATGAAGCTATTTGGGACTACTTGTCTGTGCCTAAGTCCTTTAGAGAGACTGGATGTTCTGTCCGGATGGATGAACGTTTTAACGGATGCTTTGTACATTGGAACTATGGTCGGCATATCTATACTGATAAAGTGGTGATCTGCAGACCGGGAAAGGACAATGCTGTATATTTTATCACCACTGTAGATAAAAAAGGAAAATATGTGACTCTACCAGATCCTTGGTTCTACTGGTAATTATGGACACTATCACTTTGACGTTAGCTAGTTAGATAGCGACAGGGCAGAGAGATCTGCGTGGTCAAGATCTACAGATCCTGTTCTGTGTTTAAATCCAAGGACTTCTGTTTGATAGCCGGATTTCTTTTATAAGAAAAGTTATAAAAAGGAGGAGAAGTGGGACTTTAAATGAAGCACACAGCAGCACTAAGCAGATCAAGTGACCAAAATTCATTTATTGGTGTATAAAAAACATTTCGGGCATCAAGCCTCTATATAATAAACCATGGATTGATCATACATAAGATACACATACGCTGCACAATAAGTCATGATCCACACAGAGAGCAAAGATAACAATCAACATACATGTGTACAATTGTTACTGTGATTAGACCCAAAGAGAGCCATGAAAATCAGGACAAATAATGCAAATAATAAAAAGGATTTAATGCCATGACAGATACTAAGGCTCCATTCACACTAGCGCATTTTTTGATGCATTTTGCAGAAATGCACGGGAATTTTTAAACATGGGTTCCTATGGAACATGTTCACATCAATGCCTTTTTGTACCTCTGCATTTTTGGAAAGGGTCAGGGACTTTTTTTCATGCAAAATGCAGTGTTTTGCATGTAATAGAATTCAATGGACCAGCATCAAAAACGCATGTGCACCGTTTTTGCAGCATTTTTACAGCATTTTTGCAGCGTTTTTGATGTGTTTTTTTTATTTTTTATTTTTTTAAAAACTGTAAAAAAAAAAAAAAAAAAAAAAAAAAAAGCAAAACGCGGCAAAAACGCGGTAAAAACACTACAAAAACGCTCAAAAGCAACATGCATAGGTGTGAATCGAGCCTTATGGAGGTAAATGGAATCATTGAAATCTTGGTATTCCATGATATGTGAAGATTGGTAATAATCAAAGCTCTACGCGTTTCGCGGTATAGCAACCGCTCATCAGGAGCATATGTCATGGAATGCTTCTAAAAAATATATTTTTATATAAAAAAAAATATTTTCAGTAAATAAACAGGAAATGAAAAAAGGTTTTGTATACAAATATTTTACTTGTATAAAATGAATTAAAGGTTGTGCGTCCAAACTCACGTCTGCATCAGCGATCCAGTCAAACAATATCCAGAATCGCAGAGAGCTGCAATGCAAAGCCGCCCGACGCCGGGGTGGTCTGCGGGAAATTTCTAATTTTCCTTTTTATTTTGGCTTTTTCTCCACCCCTTCCTATCCCACTCTCTCTCCCTATTTCAACCTTTGTCCCCACATCACTCTTTTTCACATTTTTTTTTTCACATTCACACACCTACACACATCACTACGATTTGTTTCATCTAGGTTTCCCACACGGAGGTCCGCATCCTACACTCATTGCACCTTCCAGCAATGGTTATGCCTATGGCTGTTGTTCTCATTCCCGCAGACCACCCCGGCGTCGGGCGGCTTTGCATTGCAGCTCTCTGCGATTCTGGATATTGTTTGACTGGATCACTGATGCAGACGTGAGTTTGGACGCACAACCTTTAATTCATTTTATACAAGTAAAATATTTGTATACAAAACCTTTTTTCATTTCCTGTTTATTTACTGAAAATATTTTTTTTATATAAAAATATATTTTTTAGAAGCATTCCATGACATATGCTCCTGATGAGCGGTTGCTATACTGCGAAACGCGTAGAGCTTTGATTATTTCCAATCTTCACATATCATGGAATACCAAGATTTCAATGATTCCATTTACCTCCATAAGGCTCGATTCACACCTATGCATGTTGCTTTTGAGTGTTTTTGGAGTTTTTTTTGTCATGCTTGCCACGTTTTTGAGCAGCGTTTTTGTAGCGTTTTTACAGCTTTTTTGCCGCGTTTTGCTTTTTTTTTTTTTTTTTTACAGTTTTTAAAAAAAATAAAAAAAAACACATCAAAAACGCTGCAAAAATGCTGTAAAAACGCTGCAAAAACGGTGCACTTGCGTTTTTGATGCTGGTCCATTGAATTCTATAAGGCTCGATTCACACCTATGCATTTTGCTTTTGAGCGTTTTTTGGAGTTTTTTTTTCATGCTTGCCACGTTTTTGAGCAGCGTTTTTGTAGCGTTTTTGTAGCGTTTTTGCGGTGTTTTTGCTGCGATTTGCGTTTTGCGTTTTTTTTTTTACAGTTTTTTTTTACAGTCTTAAAAAAAAAAAAAAAAAAAAGGCAAAAACGCATCAAAAACGCATCAAAAACGCTGTAAAAACGCTGCACATGCATTTTTGATGCTGGTCCATTGAATTGTATTGCATGCAAAACGCTGCATTTTGCATGAAAAAAAGTCCCTGACCCTTTCCAAAAATGCAGAGGTACAAAAAGGCATTGATGTGAACATGTTCCATAGGAACCCATGTTAAAAAATTCCCATGCATTTCTGCAAAATGCATCAAAAAATGCGCTAGTGTGAATGGAGCCTTAGTATCTGTCATGGCATTAAATCCTTTTTATTATTTGCATTATTTGTCCTGATTTTCATGGCTCTCTTTGGGTCTAATCACAGTAACAATTGTACACATGTATGTTGATTGTTATCTTTGCTCTCTGTGTGGATCATGACTTATTGTGCAGCGTATGTGTATCTTATGTATGATCAATCCATGGTTTATTATATAGAGGCTTGATGCCCGCAGCATTTTAGAGGTTGGATGCCCGAAATGTTTTTTACACACCAATAAATGAATTTTGGTCACTTGACCTGCGTTGTGCCTCATTTAAAGTCCCACTTCTCCTCCTTTTTATAACCAATGACCGGGATGGAGGCGAGATTCCCTTTGGTGCCTCATTTAAAGTCCCAAAACTTTTTCTTTTTTTATAAGGAAAGTTCTTGTGCCGGGATGGACTCCAAAAGTGCAAATCCTAGGAAGAGAGTCTCATTTTACATGAAGCTTTGCTCCTGGCGTTGCGTAGGATGTATATATATATATATATGTGTGTGTTTAAATATGTTCCTTTTTCAGGGCTCTTCGGATCATATATAGAGCTGGGAGGCTTTTCAGATAGTTAGTGAGGATGTAAAATAAAAAGAATGTATATTGTGGTTTTGTTTGCGGCTGTGAACATGTTTTATAGATATAAGTCTTATAATGTCTTTATACCGTCCTTTATCTCTCTTTGCCTATCTAAAGTTAGGAGAAACTCAAATGCTACTCTCAGGCTTGAGAGTTACTGTGTCAGGACAGACGTTGGGGACAACGTCTATTGTAGTGGGGGGAGTATGTAGATAGATTTACAATCTACCACAGATTAGGTAAAATTAGTAAATTGGGTGTTAGGAAGGTTAAAAGTCCGCCTCTGTTCCCGCTTGGCTGACGTTGTGTGTGCTCCGTGCTGACCGGTGGGTGTCGCTGTTACCATTAGTCAGTGTTGGAAGGACAATGTGTAGAAGTGTATAGATGCTCCTCTGTCCCGGAGATAACTCGGTGGAGGTGGTCCTCCGAGTTGCATTCTGGGGGAGGGTATTTATGGGACAGACGCCATGTTTAGGGGTTCGTTTTACAGCTCTCCTGACCGACAGGTATGCGTTAAGGAGCTACCTCATGGTCCTCTGATCGGGAGGCCCACGATGCTACGGGGCAGAGGTGGGTCCAGAGGCTTGTCTGGGGTCTACCACCGCGGCCGAGGAATGGTCCTGAGCTGTCGGTCCTGTGTGACGAAGCTGGACAGCCGAGGAGATCCCAGGGGAGGACCCGTCTTGGAGAGATCATGCAGCGTGCTGGTCTATAGAGGGACCTGGTGACTCGGTTGGAGGACGTATCCAAAAGAAGTAATTCTACAGCATAGTGTCGCCGGTTCGGGTTAAAGGTTCAGGCACTGTGACCGACTGTTCACTGCAGAAGATCTGATACATCCTGTGGCAGAGGATCGTGCAGATTTACCCCCCCAAGTGAGTCTGTGGCAGAGACTTTGATTTGTGCTGTGTACTGGCTGCTAGACCAGTGAGAGAGGCCTATCCAGACGAGCAAAGAGTGTATCCCATGAGGGGAACGTATTCCACATAATTATCTGAATTCTACCGGGACATTTGGCACTAAGATATTAGAAGAAGATATTTGAGTTTCTCCTGAAGGTTTCCTTTTCCGTCTCTTTCCTGCTACTTCCTAAAGTTTGACTGTTTAATAAAGCATTGAAAACGTACTTCAGTGTTGGTGCGTGTGTCGTCTAGCAGTAAACTCAACGGAACCCCTAGACCCGCAGAACCTCTAGACCCACAGGACCCCTAGACCCACGGAACCCCTAGACCCGCAGAACCTCTAGACCCACAGGACCCCTAGACCCACGGAACCCCTAGACCCGCAGAACCTCTAGACCCACAGGACCCCTAGACCCACGGAACCCCTAGACCCGCAGAACCTCTAGACCCACAGGACCCCTAGACCCGCAGAACCTCTAGACCCACAGGACCCCTAGACCCACGGAACCCCTAGACCCGCAGAACCTCTAGACCCACGGAACCCCTAGACCCACAGAACCCCTAGACCCACGGAACCCCTAGATCCACGGAACCCCTAGATCCACGGAACCCCTAGAGCCACGGAACCCCTAGACCCATGGAACCCCTAGACCCACAGAACCCCTAGACCCACAGAACCCCTAGACCCACAGAACCCCTAGACCCACATAACCTCTAGACCCACGGAACCCCTAGACCCACGGAACCCCTAGATCCACAGAACCCCTAGACCCATGGAACCCCTAGACCCACAAAACCCCTAGACCCACGGAACCCCTAGACCCGCAGAACCTCTAGACCCACGGAACCCCTAGACCCATGGAACCCCTAGACCCATGGAACCCCTAGACCCACAGAACCCCTAGACCCACGGAACCCCTAGACCCATGGAGCCCCTAGACCCACGGAACCCCTAGACCCACAGAACCTCTAGACCCACGGAACCCCTAGACCCATGGAACCCCTAGACCCACGGAACCCCTAGACCCACAGAACCCCTAGATCCACGGAACCCCTAGACCCACAAAACCCCTAGACCCACAGAACCCCTAGACCCACGGAACCCCTAGACCCATGGAACCCCTAGACCCACGGAACCCCTAGACCCACGGAACCTCTAGAGCTACGGAACCCCTAGACCCACAGAACCCCTAGATCCACAGAACCCCTAGACCCATGGAGCCCCTAGACCCACAGAACCCCTAGACCCACAGAACCCCTAGACCCACAGAACCCCTAGACCCACGGAACCCCTAGACCCATGGAGCCCCTAGACCCACGGAACCCCTAGACCCACAGAACCTCTAGACCCACGGAACCCCTAGACCCATGGAACCCCTAGACCCACGGAACCCCTAGACCCACAGAACCCCTAGACCCACGGAACCCCTAGACCCACGGAACCCCTAGATCCATGGAACCCATAGACCCACGGAACCCCTAGACCCACGGAACCTCTAGAGCCACGGAACCCCTAGACCCACAGAACCCCTAGATACACGGAACCCCTAGACCCACAGAACCCCTAGACCCACGGAACCCCTAGACCCACAGAACCCCTAGACCCATGGAACCCCTAGACCCATGGAGCCCCTAGATCCACGGAACCCCTAGACCCATGGAACCCCTAGACCCACGGAACCTCTAGAGCTACGGAACCCCTAGACCCACAGAACCCCTAGATCCACGGAACCCCTAGACCCATGGAGCCCCTAGACCCACGGAACCCCTAGACCCACAGAACCCCTAGATCCACGGAACCCCTAGACCCACAGAACCCCTAGACCCACGGAACCCCTAGACCCATGGAACCCCTAGACCCACGGAACCCCTAGACCCACGGAACCTCTAGAGCTACGGAACCCCTAGACCCACAGAACCCCTAGATCCACGGAACCCCTAGACCCATGGAGCCCCTAGACCCACGGAACCCCTAGACCCACAGAACCCCTAGATCCACGGAACCCCTAGACCCACAGAACCCCTAGACCCACAGAACCCCTAGATCCACAGAACCCCTAGACCCACAGAACCCCTAGACCCACGGAGCCCCTAGACCCACGGAACCCCTAGACCCACAGAACCCCTAGATCCACAGAACTCCTAGACCCACAGAACCCCTAGACCCACAGAACCCCTAGATCCACGGAACCCCTAGACCCACAGAACCCCTAGATCCACAGAACCCCTAGACCCACAGAACCCCTAGACCCACAGAACCCCTAGATCCACAGAACCCCTAGATCCACGGAACCCCTAGACCTGGTGCCGGTGTAACAGAGGGAAGCAAGGTGAAGGTAACAGACCCACTTAAACCAGCAGCTCCACCGTGAGTTATTGCTACATACATAACAAGGACTAGGACATTATTAGAATTAGTATAATGAATATTGTGTCCCCACAGATTCCCTTCCCCTGGTGCACACAGGATTCTCCTCCCCAATAAACATGGCTGCCCTCCCCCCCCCCAGCACCCTTCAACATCTTCAGGACTGTCAGTCCTCCGCAGGGTCCCCAGGAATAGGACACAATGACACGTCTTACACATTTATTTACTGAAAAGATAAAATGTTACATTGTTTATAGAGGGTGAGAGCGGAAATACAGATAATGCGGAGATAAGAGGGGGGAGGGGGTCTGTGTTGAGGAGCTTACAATCTAAGCAGTATGGTGGCCAACTACAATAATCAACTAGTAGTAGGAAAGTAAGGCATGTGCCTACCAGCACTGGACAAGCTCCACCCATTTCATATCTGTCTCCACCCACTTACATGCTTTACAGCTCCACCCTTCACAGACCACACATGTGACTGAAGCTCCACCCACATAGTCCTCCTTAACCTGGGAAGACCAGGAAGCCGGTGAAGACGCTGTCATTGTTTTCGATGCCGACCATGCCGTTGTAGTCATTGGCGACCAGCCACACCTCCTGTCCCCTCCTCAGCTGGAGGAGGACGCCCCCCGAGGTGACCTGATGAGTATTGGAGAGGTGGTCACAGAAGCTGGCCTTGATGTCGTCATCCACGCGGAGGGTGGTACACAGGTTCTGGGACTGGGAGGTGTGGAACACGAAGTAGTAGAGCCCGGTGATGCGGCACACAAACTTCCCCGTCTCCCGGTTGTAGTCGTTGTCGATGTTGGTAATGACTTCGTTGAACTTGATCGGGACGTTGGGCTGGGGGTGTTCGACCGTGTTTCTTTTCACAGTGAATGCCGACTGATACTGACTCTTGTAGTTACCGGGCATCCCATTGTCCCCTTGGGGGCCCCGCTCACCTTTCTCTCCTGGGGTCCCTGGGGGTCCCTTAGGGCCATTTTTCCCCAATGGGCCTTTTGGGCCTTCCATTCCCTTTTCCCCTTTCAGTCCGGACATGTTCGATCGCGCAGGCAGACCTGCAAAGACAGAAGAGCTCAATCAGATAGACACACAGGTGGTGAGGAAAGAACCGCGGGGGTGGGGCTATATGGGCACTGGGCGGAGTTTATGAGAATGAATTTTTTTTTTAATTGTCCAGGCTTGCCAGACAATGACCCTTCGAAGTGACAGAATAAATCTTCCACTAGGGCCCCATTACAGACGGTACAGACCACACCCCCGAGGATAGGACACACCCACAAAATGCCACTTAAAATGTGGATTGATTATTGATGATGAGCACACACACGTATCGATCCTCATAATAAGATCTCCGCCCCTGGCTAGCCCGACTCTTCCATGAGAATGATGGGATTTCGCCATATGGGCGCCACACTGACATCTGTAGTAGGTGATATGGGGCCCTTGAGGGCCCCTCTGGCTGGACTCACACAGACTTTTGTCTCTGGTCTATGAGCAGAAAATGACCTCTGAATGTTTTGTGTCACCCCGAAATACTTGGGGGAGGGTAAGGACTCTGCCCTGGGGGGGCTATCAGGAGCCCCCCCCCAAGTATGAGATATTGTAGGGAGGAATTACCGATCGTTAATGATGCAGATCCTACATGTGAGGGGCGTCCATCCAACCAATTCATTTCTAGAATATTCCCCCCCCCGGGACCCCCCAGAACACGACTACATTAAAGGAACAGCTACGTCTTCTATGTAGAAGTATTCAGACTTTGGCGCCATGGGCGTGGCCCGGAGATGGGCGTGTCTTCTGTGATATAAATGGTCATTGGCCGGGATCTTACCTTTCTCTCCTTTGGCGCCTTTCAGGCCGTCCCGCCCGTCTCTGCCCGGACTTGCGGGAATCCCAGGGAGACCTGGGATGGGGGAGGAGCATGGCGGTTCTCCGCTGTCCACCAATAGGAGGAGGGAGATGAGGATGAGCCCCACAATCATCTTCACACAATCTGGAGGAGAAGAGAGGGAGAGGGGCGTCAGCAATGACATCATAGTGCGCCGTATGTCCTCACCGTCTGCACCCCCAACCTGGAACATGGCGGCTCCTGGCTGGACACGCCCCCTCTGGGCACCGTGCGCAGACAACGCCGGACATACGATCACCGCACAATATGGCATTAAAGTGGAACTCTGAATCTGGGGGTGTCGATCGTCTGACTTGCCCCACTTTACTGTAATAGCCCCTCCTCCCCCCAAATCCTGGCAATGCGATCTGATTGGTGGCCACAGCAAACAATGGCTGAGGAACTAACAAGGGCATCTATCGCCCCGGGCAACGACCCCCCCAAAGATCCCCTCCCCCCACACTAATCTACACAATTACCCCCAAAAATAAATCCCCCCCAAAGATCCCCTCCCCCCACACTAATCTGCACAATTACCCCCAAACATACATCCCCCCCCAAAGATCCCCTCCCCCCACACTAATCTACACAATTACCCCCAAACATACATCCCCCCCAAAGATCCCCTCCCCCCACACTAATCTACACAATTACCCCCAAAAATAAATCCCCCCCAAAGATCCCCTCCCCCCACACTAATCTACACAATTACCCCCAAACATAAATCCCCCCCAAAGATCCCCTCCCCCACACTAATCTACACAATTACCCCCAAACATAAATCCCCCCCAAAGATCCCCTCCCCCCACACTAATCTACACAATTACCCCCAAACATAAATCCCCCCCCAAAGATCCCCTCCCCCCACACTAATCTACACAATTACCCCCAAACATACATCCCCCCAAAGATCCCCTCCCCCCACACTAATCTACACAATTACCCCCAAACATACACCCCCCAAAGATCCCCTCCCCCCACACTAATCTACACAATTACCCCCAAACATAAATCCCCCCAAAGATCCCCTCCCCCCACACTAATCTACACAATTACCCCCAAAAATAAATCCCCCCCCAAAGATCCCCTCCCCCCACACTAATCTACACAATTACCCCCAAAAATAAATCCCCCCCAAAGACCCCCTCCCCCCACACTAATCTACACAATTACCCCCAAAAATAAATCCCCCCCAAAGACCCCCTCCCCCCACACTAATCTGCACAATTACCCCCAAACATACATCCCCCCAAAGATCCCCTCCCCCCACACTAATCTGCACAATTACCCCCAAACATACACCCCCCCAAAGATCCCCTCCCCCCACACTAATCTACACAATTACCCCCAAACATACATCCCCCAAAGATCCCTCCCCCGCACTAATCTACACAATTACCCCCAAACATAAATCCCCCCAAAGATCCCCTCCCCCCACACTAATCTACACAATTACCCCCAAACATACATCCCCCCAAAGATCCCCTCCCCCCACACTAATCTACACAATTACCCCCAAAAATAAATCCCCCCCCAAAGATCCCCTCCCCCCACACTAATCTACACAATTACCCCCAAACATACATCCCCCAAAGATCCCCTCCCCCCACACTAATCTACACAATTACCCCCAAACATAAATCCCCCCAAAGATCCCCTCCCCCACACTAATCTACACAATTACCCCCAAACATAAATCCCCCCAAAGATCCCCTCCCCCACACTAATCTACACAATTACCCCCAAACATAAATCCCCCAAAGATCCCCTCCCCCCACACTAATCTACACAATTACCCCCAAACATACATCCCCCAAAGATCCCCTCCCCCCACACTAATCTACACAATTACCCCCAAACATAAATCCCCCCCAAAGATCCCCTCCCCCACACTAATCTACACAATTACCCCCAAACATACATCCCCCCAAAGACCCCCTCCCCCACACTAATCTACACAATTACCCCCAAACATACACCCCCCAAAGATCCCCTCCCCCCACACTAATCTACACAATTACCCCCAAAAATAAATCCCCCCCCAAAGATCCCCTCCCCCCACACTAATCTACACAATTACCCCCAAACATAAATCCCCCCCCAAAGATCCCCTCCCCCCACACTAATCTACACAATTACCCCCAAACATACATCCCCCCAAAGATCTCCTCCCCCCACACTAATCTACACAATTACCCCCAAAAATAAATCCCCCCCCAAAGATCCCCTCCCCCCACACTAATCTGCACAATTACCCCCAAACATACATCCCCCAAAGATCCCCTCCCCCCACACTAATCTGCACAATTACCCCCAAAAATAAATCCCCCCCAAAGATCCCCTCCCCCCACACTAATCTACACAATTACCCCTAAACATAAATCCCCCCAAAGATCCCCTCCCCCCACACTAATCTACACAATTACCCCCAAACATACATCCCCCAAAGATCTCCTCCCCCACACTAATCTACACAATTACCCCCAAACATAAATCCCCCCCAAAGATCCCCTCCCCCACACTAATCTACACAATTACCCCCAAACATAAATCCCCCCAAAGATCCCCTCCCCCCACACTAATCTACACAATTACCCCTAAACATACATCCCCCCCAAAGATCCCCTCCCCCCACACTAATCTACACAATTACCCCCAAACATAAATCCCCCCAAAGATCCCCTCCCCCACACGAATCTACACAATTACCCCCAAAAATAAATCCCCCCAAAGATCCCCTCCCCCACACTAATCTACACAATTACCCCCAAACATAAATCCCCCCAAAGATCCCCTCCCCCCACACTAATCTACACAATTACCCCCAAACATACATCCCCCCAAAGATCCCCTCCCCCCACACTAATCTACACAATTACCCCCAAACATACATCCCCCCAAAGATCCCCTCCCCCCACACTAATCTGCACAATTACCCCCAAACATAAATCCCCCAAAGATCCCCTCCCCCACACTAATCTACACAATTACCCCCAAACATACATCCCCCAAAGATCCCTCCCCCGCACTAATCTACACAATTACCCCCAAAAATAAATCCCCCCAAAGATCCCCTCCCCCCACACTAATCTACACAATTACCCCCAAACATACATCCCCCAAAGATCCCCTCCCCCCACACTAATCTACACAATTACCCCCAAACATAAATCCCCCCAAAGATCCCTTCCCCCACACTAATCTACACAATTACCCCCAAACATAAATCCCCCAAAGATCCCCTCCCCCACACTAATCTACACAATTACCCCCAAAAATAAATCCCCCAAAGATCCCCTCCCCCCACACTAATCTACACAATTACCCCCAAAAATAAATCCCCCCAAAGATCCCCTCCCCCCACACTAATCTACACAATTACCCCCAAACATATATCCCCCCAAAGATCCCCCCCCACACTAATCTACACAATTACCCCCAAAAATAAATCCCCCCAAAGATCCCCTCCCCCACACTAATCTACACAATTACCCCCAAACATAAATCCCCCCAAAGATCCCCTCCCCCCACACTAATCTACACAATTACCCCCAAACATACATCCCCCCAAAGATCCCCTCCCCCCACACTAATCTACACAATTACCCCCAAACATACATCCCCCCAAAGATCCCCTCCCCCCACACTAATCTGCACAATTACCCCCAAACATAAATCCCCCCAAAGATCCCCTCCCCCACACTAATCTACACAATTACCCCCAAACATACATCCCCCAAAGATCCCTCCCCCCACACTAATCTACACAATTACCCCCAAAAATAAATCCCCCCAAAGATCCCCTCCCCCCCACACTAATCTACACAATTACCCCCAAAAATAAATCCCCCCAAAGATCCCCTCCCCCCACACTAATCTACACAATTACCCCCAAACATACATCCCCCCAAAGATCCCCTCCCCCCACACTAATCTACACAATTACCCCCAAACATACATCCCCCAAAGATCCCCTCCCCCCACACTAATCTACACAATTACCCCCAAAAATAAATCCCCCCAAAGATCCCCTCCCCCCCACACTAATCTACACAATTACCCCCAAACATACATCCCCCCAAAGATCCCCTCCCCCCACACTAATCTACACAATTACCCCCAAACATAAATCCCCCCCAAAGATCCCCTCCCCCCACACTAATCTACACAATTACCCCCAAACATAAATCCCCCCAAAGATCCCCTCCCCCACACTAATCTACACAATTACCCCCAAACATACACCCCCCCAAAGATCCCCTCCCCCCACACTAATCTACACAATTACCCCCAAACATAAATCCCCCCAAAGATCCCCTCCCCCCACACTAATCTACACAATTACCCCCAAAAATAAATCCCCCCAAAGATCCCCTCCCCCCACACTAATCTACACAATTACCCCCAAACATACATCCCCCCAAAGATCCCCTCCCCCCACACTAATCTACACAATTACCCCCAAACATAAATCCCCCCAAAGATCCCCTCCCCCCACACTAATCTACACAATTACCCCCAAACATACATCCCCCCAAAGATCCCCTCCCCCCACACTAATCTACACAATTACCCCCAAACATACATCCCCCCAAAGATCCCCTCCCCCACACTAATCTACACAATTACCCCCAAACATACACCCCCCCAAAGATCCCCTCCCCCCACACTAATCTACACAATTACCCCCAAACATAAATCCCCCCCAAAGATCCCCTCCCCCACACTAATCTACACAATTACCCCCAAACATACATCCCCCCAAAGATCCCCTCCCCCACACTAATCTACACAATTACCCCCAAACATACATCCCCCCAAAGATCCCCTCCCCCACACTAATCTACACAATTACCCCCAAACATACACCCCCCCAAAGATCCCCTCCCCCACACTAATCTACACAATTACCCCCAAACATACACCCCCCCAAAGATCCCCTCCCCCCACACTAATCTACACAATTACCCCCAAACATAAATCCCCCCAAAGATCCCCTCCCCCCACACTAATCTACACAATTACCCCCAAACATACATCCCCCCAAAGATCCCCTCCCCCCACACTAATCTACACAATTACCCCCAAACATACATCCCCCCAAAGATCCCCTCCCCCTACACTAATCTACACAATTACCCCCAAACATACATCCCCCCAAAGATCCCCTCCCCCACACTAATCTACACAATTACCCCCAAACATACATCCCCCCAAAGATCCCCTCCCCCTACACTAATCTACACAATTACCCCCAAACATACATCCCCCCAAAGATCCCCTCCCCCACACTAATCTACACAATTACCCCCAAAAATAAATCCCCCCAAAGATCCCCTCCCCCCACACTAATCTACACAATTACCCCCAAAAATAAATCCCCCCAAAGATCCCCTCCCCCCACACTAATCTACACAATTACCCCCAAAAATAAATCCCCCCAAAGATCCCCTCCCCCACACTAATCTACACAATTACCCCCAAACATACATCCCCCCAAAGATCCCCTCCCCCCACACTAGTCTACACAATTACCCCCAAACATAAATCCCCCCAAAGATCCCCTCCCCCCACACTAATCTACACAATTACCCCCAAACATACATCCCCCCAAAGATCCCCTCCCCCACACTAATCTACACAATTACCCCCAAACATACATCCCCCCAAAGATCCCCTCCCCCACACTAATCTACACAATTACCCCCAAACATACATCCCCCCAAAGATCCCCTCCCCCACACTAATCTACACAATTACCCCCAAAAATAAATCCCCCCAAAGATCCCCTCCCCCCACACTAATCTACACAATTACCCCCAAACATAAATCCCCCCAAAGATCCCCTCCCCCCACACTAATCTACACAATTACCCCCAAACATACATCCCCCCAAAGATCCCCTCCCCCCACACTAATCTACACAATTACCCCCAAACATACATCCCCCCAAAGATCCCCTCCCCCACACTAATCTACACAATTACCCCCAAACATAAATCCCCCCAAAGATCCCCTCCCCCCACACTAATCTACACAATTACCCCCAAAAATAAATCCCCCCAAAGATCCCCTCCCCCCACACTAATCTACACAATTACCCCCAAAAATAAATCCCCCCAAAGATCCCCTCCCCCCACACTAATCTACACAATTACCCCCAAAAATAAATCCCCCCAAAGATCCCCTCCCCCCACACTAATCTACACAATTACCCCCAAACATACATCCCCCCAAAGATCCCCTCCCCCACACTAATCTACACAATTACCCCCAAACATACATCCCCCAAAGATCCCTCCCCCGCACTAATCTACACAATTACCCCCAAAAATAAATCCCCCCAAAGATCCCCTCCCCCCACACTAATCTACACAATTACCCCCAAACATACATCCCCCCAAAGATCCCCTCCCCCACACTAATCTACACAATTACCCCCAAACATACACCCCCCCAAAGATCCCCTCCCCCCACACTAATCTACACAATTACCCCCAAACATACATCCCCCCAAAGATCCCCTCCCCCCACACTAATCTACACAATTACCCCCAAACATACATCCCCCCAAAGATCTCCTCCCCCACACTAATCTACACAATTACCCCCAAACATAAATCCCCCCAAAGATCCCCTCCCCCACACTAATCTACACAATTACCCCCAAACATAAATCCCCCAAAGATCTCCTCCCCCACACTAATCTACACAATTACCCCCAAACATAAATCCCCCCCAAAGATCCCCTCCCCCCACACTAATCTACACAATTACCCCCAAACATAAATCCCCCCCAAAGATCCCCTCCCCCCACACTAATCTACACAATTACCCCCAAACATAAATCCCCCCAAAGATCCCCTCCCCCACACTAATCTACACAATTACCCCCAAACATACACCCCCCCAAAGATCCCCTCCCCCCACACTAATCTACACAATTACCCCCAAACATAAATCCCCCCAAAGATCCCCTCCCCCCACACTAATCTACACAATTACCCCCAAACATAAATCCCCCCAAAGATCCCCTCCCCCCACACTAATCTACACAATTACCCCCAAACATACATCCCCCCAAAGATCCCCTCCCCCCACACTAATCTACACAATTACCCCCAAACATACATCCCCCCAAAGATCCCCTCCCCCACACTAATCTACACAATTACCCCCAAAAATAAATCCCCCCAAAGATCCCCTCCCCCACACTAATCTACACAATTACCCCCAAACATAAATCCCCCCAAAGATCCCCTCCCCCACACTAATCTACACAATTACCCCCAAACATAAATCCCCCCAAAGATCCCCTCCCCCACACTAATCTACACAATTACCCCCAAACATAAATCCCCCCAAAGATCCCCTCCCCCACACTAATCTACACAATTACCCCCAAACATAAATCCCCCCCAAAGATCCCCTCCCCCCACACTAATCTACACAATTACCCCCAAACATAAATCCCCCCCAAAGATCCCCTCCCCCCACACTAATCTACACAATTACCCCCAAACATAAATCCCCCCAAAGATCCCCTCCCCCACACTAATCTACACAATTACCCCCAAACATACACCCCCCCAAAGATCCCCTCCCCCCACACTAATCTACACAATTACCCCCAAACATAAATCCCCCCAAAGATCCCCTCCCCCCACACTAATCTACACAATTACCCCCAAACATAAATCCCCCCAAAGATCCCCTCCCCCCACACTAATCTACACAATTACCCCCAAACATACATCCCCCCAAAGATCCCCTCCCCCCACACTAATCTACACAATTACCCCCAAACATACATCCCCCCAAAGATCCCCTCCCCCACACTAATCTACACAATTACCCCCAAAAATAAATCCCCCCAAAGATCCCCTCCCCCCACACTAATCTACACAATTACTCCCAAACATACATTCCCCCCGAAAATATCCTGCCCCCACACTAATCTACACAATTACCCCCAAACATAAATCCCCCCAAAGATCCCCTCCCCCACACTAATCTACACAATTACCCCCAAACATACATCCCCCCAAAGATCCCCTCCCCCTACACTAATCTACACAATTACCCCCAAACATACATCCCCCCAAAGATCCCCTCCCCCACACTAATCTACACAATTACCCCCAAAAATAAATCCCCCCAAAGATCCCCTCCCCCCACACTAATCTACACAATTACCCCCAAAAATAAATCCCCCCAAAGATCCCCTCCCCCCACACTAATCTACACAATTACCCCCAAACATACATCCCCCCAAAGATCCCCTCCCCCACACTAATCTACACAATTACCCCCAAACATACATCCCCCCAAAGATCCCCTCCCCCACACTAATCTACACAATTACCCCCAAACATACATCCCCCCAAAGATCCCCTCCCCCACACTAATCTACACAATTACCCCCAAAAATAAATCCCCCCAAAGATCCCCTCCCCCACACTAATCTACACAATTACCCCCAAACATAAATCCCCCCAAAGATCCCCTCCCCCCACACTAATCTACACAATTACCCCCAAACATACATCCCCCCAAAGATCCCCTCCCCCCACACTAATCTACACAATTACCCCCAAACATACATCCCCCCAAAGATCCCCTCCCCCCACACTAATCTACACAATTACCCCCAAACATACATCCCCCCAAAGATCCCCTCCCCCACACTAATCTACACAATTACCCCCAAACATACATCCCCCAAAGATCCCTCCCCCGCACTAATCTACACAATTACCCCCAAAAATAAATCCCCCCAAAGATCCCCTCCCCCCACACTAATCTACACAATTACCCCCAAACATACATCCCCCCAAAGATCCCCTCCCCCCACACTAATCTACACAATTACCCCCAAACATACATCCCCCAAAGATCTCCTCCCCCACACTAATCTACACAATTACCCCCAAACATAAATCCCCCCAAAGATCCCCTCCCCCACACTAATCTACACAATTACCCCCAAAAATAAATCCCCCCAAAGATCCCCTCCCCCCACACTAATCTACACAATTACCCCCAAACATACATCCCCCCAAAGATCCCCTCCCCCCACACTAATCTACACAATTACCCCCAAACATACATCCCCCAAAGATCCCCTCCCCCCACACTAATCTACACAATTACCCCCAAACATAAATCCCCCAAAGATCTCCTCCCCCCACACTAATCTACACAATTACCCCCAAACATAAATCCCCCCAAAGATCCCCTCCCCCACACTAATCTACACAATTACCCCCAAACATACATCCCCCCAAAGATCCCCTCCCCCACACTAATCTACACAATTACCCCCAAACATACATCCCCCCAAAGATCCCCTCCCCCCACACTAATCTACACAATTACCCCCAAACATACATCCCCCCAAAGATCCCCTCCCCCCACACTAATCTACACAATTACCCCCAAACATAAATCCCCCCAAAGATCCCCTCCCCCCACACTAATCTACACAATTACCCCCAAACATACATCCCCCAAAGATCCCTCCCCCGCACTAATCTACACAATTACCCCCAAAAATAAATCCCCCCCAAAGATCCCCTCCCCCACACTAATCTACACAATTACCCCCAAACATACATCCCCCCAAAGATCCCCTCCCCCACACTAATCTACACAATTACCCCCAAACATACATCCCCCCAAAGATCCCCTCCCCCCACACTAATCTACACAATTACCCCCAAACATACATCCCCCCAAAGATCCCCTCCCCCCACACTAATCTACACAATTACCCCCAAACATACATCCCCCCAAAGATCCCCTCCCCCCACACTAATCTACACAATTACCCCCAAACATACATCCCCCAAAGATCCCCTCCACCACACTAATCTACACAATTACCCCCAAACATACATCCCCCAAAGATCTCCTCCCACAGTACCCCTGATACTCCTTCCAGTACTCTCTCTTCAACACCCCCTCCCCCCACCTCACATGATATCACAGCGCCCATGGCAGCTGCCCCTCCTGCCCACCCCGTGTCCCGACCCTGACTCCGACTTCTGTAGTCACCAGACCTCCCCCGGCCTGTGATTGGACAATGGAGGTCACCCCTCTCATCCTTTAACCAGTTGGCCATACACGATAGAATATGATTGTACAATCTCCTTGTCTGTCCAATCAGCCCTCAGACTGCACCCCTGTAGATAGGATTGTACAATCAGATTGGAAGGTGTGTGGTCAGCTGATAATGGTGAATACACAGCCATAGCACACAATGTGACTACTATGGGGCCCGAAATCCCATTGGGGCCCTGGCACTGTCTGGGTGCGTGGATCGTCTCTACAATATGGGAAGAATGGACATTCCAGAACTTGGGGCCCTTTCATAAACCCTTGGTTCTGACCCCGCCCCTCCTCCTCAGGAAGGAAGCTGATAGGAGGACAGATTCAGGTACTTCTACTAGCTGCCGGGAGCCCCACATTCATCAGAATAAAATCCACCAATCAGCAGCCACCTGTCACCTCTCTGACTGCTCTGCACCTAAGAAAGCTGGAATCTGATTGGTGATTACAGATCATTACCCTACAGACAGTGGTGGGCACTTACCTGGTGGGTGATTCGTGGACGCTTCTCGTGAAGTGGAAATCTTCTGCTATAATCAGCTCTACACTCCCCCCCATCCCCCCCCCCAGGAATCACCACTTTCACTTCCCCATCCTTCCCGCATATCGCTGGCAATCTGCCCCCCCCCCCCCCCCCCCGCAGAGTCCCATGACCAATCACTTTCATTTCTGCTTTCTTCAGCCAGCCATGGGGAAGGAAATCACAGATGTCCAGAACAGTGAGGGGGGCCCCCAGGGGAGCCATGAACAGGGCCCCCAGTCATTGCTGAAGAGCCCCAAGATCTAACCAATGTAGCAATGGGGTCTCTGACCTGGGGTGGAATATTGTCATGTGAGGTGATTGGTGGGCCCCCCAGTCTGCAGATCAGGGTGGGTGGCAGGGCGATAGTTAGGGATTCTCCCCTGTAATGAGGTCCTTTACTGACCAGTATATCGTCCACCTATGGACATTGGCCATCATAGCAATAGGGCTGACAGAACAAATCTGAACGATCAATGGGCAGTGAGGGCCCTCTGATGGGACCATTCCTGAATTCATGACCCTTATGATGGGGCCCCCTGCAGGAAGAGATATTAGGGGCCGTAATGATCCCACCTCCGGGATGCATCCAATTCTTCACATTTCTTCCAATGACACCCCCCACCTATGAAATGCCACAGAAGGGTCCGTTCCCCACCCCAGGGAGCGTTCCTCCACCCCCCACCTATGAAATGCCACAGAAGGGTCCGTTCCCCACCCCAGGGAGCGTTCCTCCACCACCCATCTATGAAATGCCTCCAGAAGGGTCCATTCACCACCCCAAGGAGAAATCTCCCCCCACCCCACCTATGAAATGCCACCAAAATAGTCCATTCTCCACCCCAAGGAGAGATCCTCCACCCCCTACCTATGAAATGCCACCAGAAGGGTCCATTCCCCTCACAAGGAGAGATTTCCCCCCACCCCACCTATGAAATGCCACCGGAAGAGTCCATTCTCCACCCCAAGGAGGGATCCTCCACCCCCCACCTATGACATGCCACCGGAAGGGTCTATTCCCCACCCCAAGGAGAGATCCTCCACCCCCTACCTATAAAATGCCACCGGAAGGGTCTATTCCCCACCCCAAGGAGAGATCCTCCACCCCCTACCTATGAAATGCAACCGGAAGGGTCTATTCCCCACCCCAAGGAGAGATCCTCCACCCCCTACCTATAAAATGCCACCGGAAGGGTCCATTCTTCACCCCAAGGAGGGATCCTCCACCCCCCACCTATGAAATGCCACCAGAAGGGTCCATTCCCCACACAAGAAGAGATTTCCCCCCCACCCACCTATGAAATGCCACCAGAAGGGTCCATTCCCCACCCCAGGGAGAGATCCTCCACCCCCCTAAATATGAAATGCCACAAGAAGGGTCTGTTCTCCACCCCAAGGAGGGATCCTCCACCCCCCACCAATGACATGCCACAGGAAGGGTCCATTCCCCACACAAGGAGAGATTTTCTCCCACCCCATCTATGAAATACCACCAGAAAGGTCCGTTCACCCCAAGGAGGGATCCTCCACCTCCCACCTATGAAATGCCACCAGAAGGGTCCATTCTCCACCCCAAGGAGGGATCCTCCACCCCCCACCTATGAAATGCCACCAAAATAGTCCATTCTCCACCCCAAGGAGAGATCCTCCACCCCCTACCTATGAAATGCAACCGGAAGGGTCTATTCCCCACCCCAAGGAGAGATCCTCCACCCCCTACCTATAAAATGCCACCGGAAGGGTCCATTCTTCACCCCAAGGAGGGATCCTCCACCCCCCACCTATGAAATGCCACCAGAAGGGTCCATTCCCCACACAAGAAGAGATTTCCCCCCCACCCACCTATGAAATGCCACCAGAAGGGTCCATTCCCCACCCCAGGGAGAGATTCTCCACCCCCTACCTTAGAAATGCCACCGGAAAGGTCCATTCTCCACCCCCCCACCTATGACATGCCACCAGAAGGGTCCATTTCCCACCCCAAGGAGACATACTCCACCCCACCTATGAAATGCCATGAGAAGGGTCCATTCCCCACCCCAAGGAGAGATCCTCCACCCCCTACCTATGAAATGCCACAAGAAGGGTCAGTTCTCCACCCCAAGGGGGGATCCTCAATCCCCCACCTATGACATGCCACCAAAAGGGTCCATTCCCCACACAAGGAGAGATTTCCCCCCACCCCACCTATGAAATGCCACCAGAAGGGTCCATTCCCCACCCCAGGGAGAGATCCTCCACCCCCCTAAATATGAAATGCCACAAGAAGGGTCTGTTCTCCACCCCAAGGAGGGATCCTCCACCCCCCACCAATGACATGCCACAGGAAGGGTCCATTCCCCACACAAGGAGAGATTTTCTCCCACCCCATCTATGAAATACCACCAGAAAGGTCCGTTCACCCCAAGGAGGGATCCTCCACCTCCCACCTATGAAATGCCACCAGAAGGGTCCATTCTCCACCCCAAGGAGGGATCCTCCACCCCCCACCTATGACATGCCACAGGAAGGGTCCATTCCCCACACGAGGAGAAATTTTCCCCGACCCCACCAATGAAATGCCACCAGAAGGTTCTGTTCCCCACCCCAAGGAGAGATTTTCCGGCACTCCACATATGACATGCCACCAGAAGGGTCTGTTCCTCACCCCAAGGAGAGATCCTCCACCCCCACCTATGAAATGCCACAAGAAGGGTCCATTCCCCACACAAGGAGAGATTTCCCCCCACCCCACCTATGAAATGCCACCGGAAGAGTCCATTCTCCACCCCAAGGAGGGATCCTCCACCCCCCACCTATGACATGCCACCAGAAGGGTCTATTCCCCACCCCAAGGAGAGATCCTCCACCCCCTACCTATGAAATGCAACCGGAAGGGTCTATTCCCCACCCTAAGGAGAGATCCTTCACCCCCTACCTATGAAATGCCACCAGAAGGGTCCATTCCCCACACAAGGAGAGATTTCCCCCCACCCCACCTATGAAATGCCACCGGAAGAGTCCATTCTCCACCCCAAGGAGGGATCCTCCACCCCCCACCTATGACATGCCACCGGAAGGGTCTATTCCCCACCCCAAGGAGAGATCCTCCACCCCCTACCTATAAAATGCCACCGGAAGGGTCTATTCCCTACCCCAAGGAGAGATCCTCCACCCCCTAAATATGAAATGCCACCAGAAGGGTCCATTCTTCACCCCGAGGAGGGATCCTCCACCCCCCACCTATGAAATGCCACCAGAAGGGTCCATTCCCCACACAAGAAGAGATTTTCCCCCACCCACCTATGAAATGCCACCAGAAGGGTCCATTCCCCACCCCAGGGAGAGATTCTCCACCCCCTACCTTAGAAATGCCACCGGAAGGGTCCATTCTCCACCCCCCCACCTATGACATGCCACCAGAAGGGTCCATTTCCCACCCCAAGGAGACATACTCCACCCCACCTATGAAATGCCATGAGAAGGGTCCATTCCCCACCCCAAGGAGAGATCCTCCACCCCCTACCTATGAAATGCCACAAGAAGGGTCCGTTCTCCACCCCAAGGGGGGATCCTCAATCCCCCACCTATGACATGCCACCAAAAGGGTCCATTCCCCACACAAGGAGAGATTTCCCCCCACCCCACCTATGAAATGCCACCAGAAGGGTCCATTCCCCACCCCAGGGAGAGATCCTCCACCCCCCTACCTATGAAATGCCACAAGAAGGGTCTGTTCTCCACCCCAAGGAGGGATCCTCCACCCCCCACCAATGACATGCCACAGGAAGGGTCCATTCCCCACACAAGGAGAGATTTTCTCCCACCCCATCTATGAAATACCACCAGAAAGCTCCGTTCACCCCAAGGAGGGATCCTCCACCTCCCACCTATGAAATGCCACCAGAAGGGTCCATTCCCCACACGAGGAGAAATTTTCCCCGACCCCACCAATGAAATGCCACCAGAAGGTTCTGTTCCCCACCCCAAGGAGAGATTTTCCGGCACTCCACATATGACATGCCACCAGAAGGGTCTGTTCCTCACCCCAAGGAGAGATCCTCCACCCCCCACCTATGAAATGCCACAAGAAGGGTCCATTCTCCACCCCAAGGAGGGGTCCTCAACCCCCACCTATGACATGCCACCGGAAGGGTCCATTCCCCACAAAGAGAGATTTTCCCCCACCCCACCAAGAAATGCCACCAGAAGGGTCTGTTCTCCACACTAAGGAGAGCTCCTCCCCCACCCCACCTATGAAATGCCACCAGAAGGGTCTGTTCCCCACCCCAAAGAGAGATTTCCCCGCACCCCATCTATAAAATGCCACCAAAAGGGTCCAAACTCTACCCCAAGGAGAGCTCCTCCCCCACCTCATCTATGAAATGCCATCAGATGGGTCTGTTCTCCACCCCAAGAAGAGCTCCTCCCCCAACCCACCTATGAAATGTACAAGAAGTGTCTATTCCCCACCCCAAGGAGAGATCCTCCACCCTCCCAGCTATTAAATGCCACCAGAAGGGTCTGTTCTCCACCCCAAGGAGAACTCCTCCCCCACCCCAATTATGAAATGACACAAGAAGGGTCCATTCTCCACCCCAAGGAGAGATCCTCCCCCACCCCACCTATGAAATGCCACCAGAAGAGTTTTTTCCCCACCCCAAGGAGAGCTCCTCACCCACTCTACCTATGAAATGCCACCAGAAGGGTCCAAACTCCACCCCAAGGAGAGATCCTCCCTCATCACACCTATGAAATGCCACAAGAAGGATCTATTCTCCACCCCAAGGAGAGAGATCCTCGCCCCCACCTATGAAATGCCACAAGAAGGGTCCATTCTCCACCCCAAGGAGGAATCTTCCACCCTCCACCTATGAAATGCCACAAAAAGGGTCCATTCTCCATCCCAAGGAGGGATCCTACACCCCCCACCTATGAAATGACACAAGAAGTGTCCATTCTCCACCCCAAGGAGGAATCTTCCACCCTCCACCTATGAAATGCCCGCGTTTCCTGAGTCTTCAGAGTCCCGTGTTTCCTGAGTCTTCAGAGTCCTGCGTTTCCTGAGTCTTCAGACTCCCGTGTTTCCTGAGTCTTCAGAGTCCACCCTCCACCTATGAAATGCCACAAAAAGGGTCCATTCTCTATCCCAAGGAGGGATCCTACACCCCCCCACCTATGAAATGACACAAGAAGTGTCCATTCTCCACCCCAAGGAGGAATCTTCCACCCTCCACCTATGAAATGCCCGCGTTTCCTGAGTCTTCAGAGTCCCGCGTTTCCTGAGTCTTCAGAGTCCTGCGTTTCCTGAGTCTTCAGACTCCCGTGTTTCCTGAGTCTTCTGAGTCCACCCCCCACCTATGAAATGACACAAGAAGTGTCCATTCTCCACCCCAAGGAGGAATCTTCCACCCTCCACCTATGAAATGCCCGCGTTTCCTGAGTCTTCAGAGTCCCGTGTTTCCTGAGTCTTCAGAGTCCTGCGTTTCCTGAGTCTTCAGACTCCCGTGTTTCCTGAGTCTTCAGAGTCCACCCTCCACCTATGAAATGCCACAAAAAGGGTCCATTCTCTATCCCAAGGAGGGATCCTACACCCCCCCACCTATGAAATGACACAAGAAGTGTCCATTCTCCACCCCAAGGAGGAATCTTCCACCCTCCACCTATGAAATGCCCGCGTTTCCTGAGTCTTCAGAGTCCCGCGTTTCCTGAGTCTTCAGAGTCCTGCGTTTCCTGAGTCTTCAGACTCCCGTGTTTCCTGAGTCTTCTGAGTCCACCCTCCACCTATGAAATGCCACAAGATGGGTCCATTCTCCATCCCAAGGAGGGATCCTACACCCCCCCACCTATGAAAGGACACAAGAAGTGTCCATTCTCCACCCTCCTAGACATTGGCCTGTTTTTCTTGACCTCAGATCCAGGCCTGGAGAAAAGCAGAGAGAAGCCTGACTGGTACTCTGTGGTAAATGCCCTCTGGGGAAATGTAGCGGGTTCTGCGCCCCACCATGTACAGACCATTGTCATTCTGGGTACCCCAATGTGATCCTACTTTAGGGACTAGACTGGATTGCAGGAATTATGGAGGAACTCTTCTCTCATATGTGTTGGTGATTGGTGGTGTGGCTGGATGAGAAGATAGAAGATACATTTATAGAAGGTACAATGCTGGAATGTCTCACATGGTCTCTGGGAATGTCAGCGCTCCTCTTCAGTCGATGACGTTCTATGAGAAGAACCCGTATAAATGTATCCAGCTCCTATCTTTTCAATTATTGCTAATTTGGGGTGTATGAGCTGTGGAAGGAGCACTAAGATGGCGGCAGCAGCTGACTTGTCTTTTCCTCTTTTACATAGATGGAGTACCAATATGGCGGCGGTGTCATGAGGTCATGGTATGGCGACGTGCACGATGATGTCATATGCGCTGTTTTTGGCGTCATTCCTGCAATACACAGCAGCAGCCTGACCTAGGAAGAGAATTATGGGAAGAGCTCTTTGACGTTATAAAGGACATTATTTTGGTATCTGATAATATAAGTGGGATGTGTGGCCCCTAAAGATATGATTTATGACATATAATGGGAGTAGGGGTGGGATTCGGGGACCCCCTGGGCCACCATGGCTATGGTTAGACGCGTAGAGATGGTTGTCGATATTTATCAGCCTATGGTTGGAGGTGATTTGACCCCACAGTGGCGGAGTGCCAGGGCCCCGTCCCAAGTGTGACCTTTGTGACCCCGGGATTTCCGACACTGGTGTCAGCACTTTTTATTTTTGTTCTTTTATTTATTTATTTTTATTATTTTACAATTTCATTTTTTATCATTTGAAATAAAAATTAAGACCCCTTTTAAGATTTAAGAGCTCTGTACGAAGGCTTCCTGTCCATTCATAAACTGAAGCATAGTAAACCAAGCTATAAATAGACACAGGTTACTATGCTTCAGCTATGAATGGACACAGGTTACTATGCTTCAGCTATGAATGGACACAGGTTACTATGCTTCAGCTATGAATGGACACAGGTTACTATGCTTCAGCTATGAATGGACACAGGTTACTATACTTCAGCTATGAATGGACACAGTTCTGAAAGTTATGAATGGGTACAGGTTACTATGCTTCAGCTATAAATGGACACAAGTTACTATGCTTCATCTATGAATGGACACAGGTTACTATGCTTCATCTATGAATGGACACAGGTTACTATGCTTCATCTATGAATGGACACAGGTTACTACGCTTCAGCTATAAATGGACACAGGTTACTATGCTTCATCTATGAATGGACACAGGTTACTACGCTTCAGCTATAAATGGACACAGGTTACTATGCTTCAGCTATAAATGGACACAGGTTACTATGCTTCATCTATGAATGGACACAGGTTACTACGCTTCATCTATGAATGGACACAGGTTACTATGCTTCATCTATGAATAGACACAGGTTACTATGCTTCATCTATGAATAGACACAGGTTACTATGCTTCATCTATGAATGGACACAGGTTACTATGCTTCATCTATGAATGGACACAGGTTACTATGCTTCATCTATGAATGGACACAGGTTATTATGCTTCATCTATGAATGGACACAGGTTACTATGCTTCATCTATGAATGGACACAGGTTACTATGCTTCAGCTATGAATGGACACAGGTTACTATGCTTCAGCTATGAATGGACACAGGTTACTATGCTTCATCTATGAATGGACACAGGTTATTATGCTTCATCTATGAATGGACACAGGTTACTATGCTTCATCTATGAATGGACACAGGTTACTATGCTTCAGCTATGAATGGACACAGGTTACTATGCTTCATCTATGAATGAACACAGGTTACTATGCTTCAGCTATGAATGGACACAGGTTACTATGCTTCATCTATGAATGGACACAGGTTACTATGCTTTATCTATGAATGGACACAGGTTACTATGCTTCATCTATGAATGGACACAGGTTACTATGCTTCATCTATGAATGGAACCAGGTTACTATGCTTCATCTATGAATGGACACAGGTTACTATGCTTCATCTATGAATGGACACAGGTTACTATGCTTCATCTATGAATGGACACAGGTTACTATGCTTCATCTATGAATGGACACAGGTTACTATGCTTCATCTATGAATGGACACAGGTTACTATGCTTCATCTATGAATGGACACAGGTTACTATGCTTCATCTATGAATAGACACAGGTTACTATGCTTCATCTATGAATGGACACAGGTTACTATGCTTCATCTATGAATGGACACAGGTTACTATGCTTCATCTATGAATGGACACAGGTTACTATGCTTCATCTATGAATGGACACAGGTTACTATGCTTCATCTATGAATGGACACAGGTTACTATGCTTCATCTATGAATGGAACCAGGTTACTATGCTTCATCTATGAATGGACACAGGTTACTATGCTTCATCTATGAATGGACACAGGTTACTATGCTTCATCTATGAATGGACACAGGTTACTATGCTTCATCTATGAATGGACACAGGTTACTATGCTTCATCTATGAATGGACACAGGTTACTATGCTTCATCTATGAATGGACACAGGTTACTATGCTTCATCTATGAATGGACACAGGTTACTATGCTTCAGCTATGAATGGACACAGGTTACTATGTGTAGTGATATAGTTTGGTGGGTAGATAATTAATTAGTGGTGATTATATTCTTCCATAGAGATGACCTTTATTGACTTCGGAGAGACTTTATTGCCGCAGATGACAACATCCAGCAGAGTAAATCGGAGTCTTCAGAGTCCCGTGTTTCCTGAGTCTTCAGAGTCCCGTGTTTCCTGAGTCTTCAGAGTCCCGTGTGTCCTGAGTCTTCAGAGTCCCACATTTCCTGAGTCTTCAGAGTCCCGTGTGTCCTGAGTCTTCAGAGTCCCACATTTCCTGAATCTTCAGAGTCCCGTGTGTCCTGAGTCTTCAGAGTCCCGCGTTTCCTAAATCTTCAGAGTCCCGTGTTTCCTGAATCTTCAGAGTCCCGCGTTTCCTAAATCTTCAGAGTCCCACATTTCCTGAGTCTTCAGAGTCCCGTGTGTCCTGAGTCTTCAGAGTCCCGTGTGTCCTGAGTCTTCAGAGTCCCACATTTCCTGAGTCTTCAGAGTCCCGTGTGTCCTGAGTCTTCAGAGTCCCACATTTCCTGAATCTTCAGAGTCCCGCGTTTCCTAAATCTTCAGAGTCCCGTGTTTCCTGAATCTTCAGAGTCCCGCGTTTCCTAAATCTTCAGAGTCCCGTGTTTCCTGAGTCTTCAGAGTCCCGCGTTTCCTGAGTCTTCAGAGTCCTGCGTTTCCTGAGTCTTCAGAGTCCCGCGTTTCCTGAGTCTTCAGAGTCCCGTGTTTCCTGAGTCTTCAGAGTTCCACATTTCCTGAGTCTTCAGAGTCCCGCGTTTCCTGAGTCTTCAGAGTCCCGTGTTTCCTGAGTCTTCAGAGTCCCGTGTGTCCTGAGTCTTCAGAGTCCCGTGTGTCCTGAGTCTTCAGAGTCCCGCGTTTCCTAAATCTTCAGAGTCCTGTGTTTCCTGAGTCTTCAGAGTCCCGTGTTTCCTGAGTCTTCAGAGTCCCGCGTTTCCTAAATCTTCAGAGTCCCGTGTTTCCTGAGTCTTCAGAGTCCCGTGTTTCCTGAGTCTTCAGAGTCCCGCGTTTCCTGAGTCTTCAGAGTCCCGTGTTTCCTGAGTCTTCAGAGTCCCGTGTTTCCTGAGTCTTCAGAGTCCCGTGTTTCCTGAGTCTTCAGAGTCCCATGTTTCCTGAGTCTTCAGAGTCCCGTGTTTCCTGAGTCTTCAGAGTCCCGTGTTTCCTGAGTCTTCAGAGTCCCGTGTTTCCTGAGTCTTCAGAGTCCCGTGTTTCCTGAGTCTTCAGAGTCCCGTGTTTCCTGAGTCTTCAGAGTCCCGTGTTTCCTGAGTCTTCAGAGTCCCGCGTTTCCTGAGTCTTCAGAGTCCCGCGTTTCCTGAGTCTTCAGAGTCCCGTGTTTCCTGAGTCTTCAGAGTCCCGTGTTTCCTGAGTCTTCAGAGTCCCGTGTTTCCTGAGTCTTCAGAGTCCCACATTTCCTGAGTCTCCAGAGTCCCGTGTTTCCTGAGTCTTCAGAGTCCCGCGTTTCCTGAGTCTTCAGAGTCCCGTGTTTCCTGAGTCTTCAGAGTCCCGCGTTTCCTGAGTCTTCAGAGTCCCGTGTTTCCTGAGTCTTCAGAGTCCCGCGTTTCCTGAGTCTTCAGAGTCCCGCGTTTCCTGAGTCTTCAGAGTCCCGTGTTTCCTGAGTCTTCAGAGTCCCGCGTTTCCTGAGTCTTCAGAGTCCCGCGTTTCCTGAGTCTTCAGAGTCCCGCGTTTCCTGAGTCTTCAGAGTCCCGCGTTTCCTGAGTCTTCAGAGTCCCGCATTTCCTGAGTCTTCAGAGTCCCGTGTTTCCTGAGTCTTCAGAGTCCCGTGTTTCCTGAGTCTTCAGAGTCCCACATTTCCTGAGTCTTCAGAGTCCCGCGTTTCCTGAGTCTTCAGAGTCCCGTGTTTCCTGAGTCTTCAGAGTCCCACATTTCCTGAGTCTTCAGAGTCCCGTGTTTCCTGAGTCTTCAGAGTCCCACATTTCCTGAGTCTTCAGAGTCCCGTGTTTCTTGTGTCTTCAGAGTCCCGTGTTTCCTGAGTGTTCAGAGTCCCACATTTCCTGAGTCTTCAGAGTCCCGTGTTTCCTGAGTGTTCAGAGTCCCACATTTCCTGAGTCTCCAGAGTCCCGTGTTTCCTGAGTCTTCAGAGTCCCGTGTTTCCTGAGTCTTCAGAGTCCCGTGTTTCCTGAGTCTTCAGAGTCCCGTGTTTCCTGAGTCTTCAGAGTCCCGTGTTTCCTGAGTCTTCAGAGTCCCACATTTCCTGAGTCTTCAGAGTCCCGCGTTTCCTGAGTCTTCAGAGTCCCGTGTTTCCTGAGTCTTCAGAGTCCCGTGTTTCCTGAGTCTTCAGAGTCCCGCGTTTCCTGAGTCTTCAGAGTCCCGTGTTTCCTGAGTCTTCAGAGTCCCGCGTTTCCTGAGTCTTCAGAGTCCCGTGTTTCCTGAGTCTTCAGAGTCCCGTGTTTCCTGAGTCTTCAGAGTCCCGTGTTTCCTGAGTCTTCAGAGTCCCGCGTTTCCTGAGTCTTCAGAGTCCCGTGTTTCCTGAGTCTTCAGAGTCCCGTGTTTCCTGAGTCTTCAGAGTCCCACATTTCCTGAGTCTTCAGAGTCCCGCGTTTCCTGAGTCTTCAGAGTCCCGTGTTTCCTGAGTCTTCAGAGTCCCGTGTTTCCTGAGTCTTCAGAGTCCCGTGTTTCCTGAGTCTTCAGAGTCCCGCGTTTCCTGAGTCTTCAGAGTCCCGTGTTTCCTGAGTCTTCAGAGTCCCGCGTTTCCTGAGTCTTCAGAGTCCCGTGTTTCCTGAGTCTTCAGAGTCCCGCGTTTCCTGAGTCTTCAGAGTCCCGTGTTTCCTGAGTCTTCAGAGTCCCGTGTTTCCTGAGTCTTCAGAGTCCCGTGTTTCCTGAGTCTTCAGAGTCCCGTGTTTCCTGAGTCTTCAGAGTCCCGCGTTTCCTGAGTCTTCAGAGTCCCGTGTTTCCTGAGTCTTCAGAGTCCCGTGTTTCCTGAGTCTTCAGAGTCCCACATTTCCTGAGTCTTCAGAGTCCCGCGTTTCCTGAGTCTTCAGAGTCCCGTGTTTCCTGAGTCTTCAGAGTCCCGCGTTTCCTGAGTCTTCAGAGTCCCGTGTTTCCTGAGTCTTCAGAGTCCCGTGTTTCCTGAGTCTTCAGAGTCCCGCGTTTCCTGAGTCTTCAGAGTCCCGTGTTTCCTGAGTCTTCAGAGTCCCGCGTTTCCTGAGTCTTCAGAGTCCCGTGTTTCCTGAGTCTTCAGAGTCCCGTGTTTCCTGAGTCTTCAGAGTCCCGTGTTTCCTGAGTCTTCAGAGTCCCACATTTCCTGAGTCTTCAGAGTCCCGCGTTTCCTGAGTCTTCAGAGTCCCGCGTTTCCTGAGTCTTCAGAGTCCCGCGTTTCCTGAGTCTTCAGAGTCCCGTGTTTCCTGAGTCTTCAGAGTCCCGTGTTTCCTGAGTCTTCAGAGTCCCGTGTTTCCTGAGTCTTCAGAGTCCCGTGTTTCCTGAGTCTTCAGAGTCCCGCGTTTCCTGAGTCTTCAGAGTCCCGCGTTTCCTGAGTCTTCAGAGTCCCACATTTCCTGAGTCTTCAGAGTCCCGTGTTTCCTGAGTCTTCAGAGTCCCACATTTCCTGAGTCTTCAGAGTCCCGTGTTTCCTGAGTCTTCAGAGTCCCGCGTTTCCTAGACCTGAGCCTTTATAATCACAGAGAGTGAATGGACTGAACTGTCATATTCTCTATACACTGAATGGCTGAGCCATTTGATTGGCCGTTCCCATGAAATGCTTTGCTGTCTTTGAGTGACACACAAGGACCCCGAGCCCTAAACAGCTCTACTCATAAAACTGCCCTCATTTACATCCTTGTATATTAACATGAACAAAGCCCAGAGTCACTATCTGCCCCCTTTGATATGTGGAGTCAATTTTGTTTGGCCACTTCCCCTTTGATCAACAAGCAGGACAGGGAGGCAGTGGGGGATGGGGGGCCCGGGGCAGCAGGACAGGGATAGGGAGGTGGAGGGGGTTGGGGGGCGGGCAGCAGGACAGGGATATTCTGTGCGGTCAGGTCTGCAGTCCCCTGTGAGGGTCATATTCTGTGCGGTCAGGTCTGCGGTCCCCTGTGAAGGTCATATTCTGTGTGGTCAGGTCTGCGGTCCCCTGTGAAGGTCATATTCTGTGCGATCAGGTTTGTGGTCCCCTGTGAAGGTCATATTCTGTGCGATCAGGTTTGTGGTCCCCTGTGAAGGTCATATTCTGTGCGGTCAGGTTTGCGGTCCCCTGTGAAGGTCATATTCTGTGCGGTCAGGTTTGCGGTCCCCTGTGAAGGTCATATTCTGTGCGGTCAGGTCTGCGGTCCCCTGTGAAGGTCATATTCTGTGCGGTCAGGTTTGCGGTCCCCTGTGAAGGTCATATTCTGTGCGGTCAGGTCTGCGGTCCCCTGTGAAGGTCATATTCTGTGCGGTCAGGTCTGCGGTTCCCTGTGAAGGTCATATTCTGTGCGGTCAGGTCTGCGGTCCCCTGTGAAGGTCATATTCTGTGCGGTCAGGTCTGCGGTCCCCTGTGAAGGTCATATTCTGTGCGGTCAGGTCTGCGGTCCCCTGTGAAGGTCCTATTCTGTGCGGTCAGGTTTGCAGTCCCCTGTGAAGGTCATATTCTGTGCGGTCAGGTCTGCGGTCCCCTGTGAAGGTCATATTCTGTGCGGTCAGGTCTGCGGTCCCCTGTGAAGGTCATATTCTGTGCGGTCAGGTCTGCGGTCCCCTGTGAAGGTCATATTCTGTGCGGTCAGGTCTGCGGTCCCCTGTGAAGGTCATATTCTGTGCGGTCAGGTCTGCGGTCCCCTGTGAAGGTCATATTCTGTGCGGTCAGGTCTGCGGTCCCCTGTGAAGGTCATATTCTGTGCGGTCAGGTTTGCGGTCCCCTGTGAAGGTCATATTCTGTGCGGTCAGGTCTGCGGTTCCCTATGAAGGTCATATTCTGTGCGGTCAGGTCTGCGGTCCCCTGTGAAGGTCATATTCTGTGCGGTCAGGTCTGCGGTCCCCTGTGAAGGTCATATTCTGTGCGGTCAGGTCTGCGGTCCCCTGTGAAGGTCATATTCTGTGCGGTCAGGTCTGCGGTCCCCTGTGAAGGTCATATCCTGTGCGGTCAGGTCTGCGGTTCCCTGTGAAGGTCATATTCTGTGCGGTCAGGTCTGCGGTCCCCTGTGAAGGTCATATCCTGTGCGGTCAGGTCTGCGGTCCCCTGTGAAGGTCATATTCTGTGCGGTCAGGTCTGCGGTCCCCTGTGAAGGTCATATTCTGTGCGGTCAGGTTTGCGGTCCCCTGTGAAGGTCATATTCTGTGCGGTCAGGTCTGCGGTTCCCTATGAAGGTCATATTCTGTGCGGTCAGGTCTGCGGTCCCCTGTGAAGGTCATATCCTGTGCGGTCAGGTCTGCGGTTCCCTGTGAAGGTCATATTCTGTGCGGTCAGGTCTGCGGTCCCCTGTGAAGGTCATATTCTGTGTGGTCAGGTCTGCGGTCCCCTGTGAAGGTCATATCTTGTGCGGTCAGGTCTGCGGTCCCCTGTGAAGGTCATATTCTGTGCGGTCAGGTTTGCGGTCCCCTGTGAAGGTCCTATTCTGTGCGGTCAGGTCTGCGGTCCCCTGTGAAGGTCATATTCTGTGCGGTCAGGTCTGCGGTCCCCTGTGAAGGTCCTATTCTGTGCGGTCAGGTCTGCGGTCCCCTGTGAAGGTCATATTCTGTGCGGTCAGGTTTGCGGTCCCCTGTGAAGGTCCTATTCTGTGCGGTCAGGTCTGCGGTCCCCTGTGAAGGTCCTATTCTGTGCGGTCAGGTTTGCGGTCCCCTGTGAAGGTCATATTCTGTGCTGTCAGGTTTGCGGTCCCCTGTGAAGGTCATATTCTGTGCGGTCAGGTTTGCGGTCCCCTGTGAAGGTCATATTCTGTGCGGTCAGGTTTGCGGTCCCCTGTGAAGGTCATATTCTGTGCGGTCAGGTCTGCGGTCCCCTGTGAAGGTCATATTCTGTGCGGTCAGGTCTGCGGTCCCCTGTGAGGGTCATATTCTGTGCGGTCAGGTCTGCGGTCCCCTGTGAAGGTCATATTCTGTGCTGTCAGGTTTGCGGTCCCCTGTGAAGGTCATATTCTGTGCGGTCAGGTTTGCGGTCCCCTGTGAAGGTCATATCCTGTGCGGTCAGGTCTGCGGTCCCCTGTGAAGGTCATATTCTGTGCTGTCAGGTTTGCGGTCCCCTGTGAAGGTCATATTCTGTGCGGTCAGGTCTGCGGTCCCCTGTGAAGGTCATATTCTGTGCGGTCAGGTCTGCGGTTCCCTATGAAGGTCATATTCTGTGCGGTCAGGTCTGCGGTCCCCTGTGAAGGTCATATTCTGTGCGGTCAGGTTTGCGGTCCCCTGTGAAGGTCATATTCTGTGCGGTCAGGTCTGCGGTCCCCTGTGAAGGTCGTATTCTGTGCGGTCAGGTTTGCGGTCCCCTGTGAAGGTCATATCCTGTGCGGTCAGGTCTGCAGTCCCCTGTGAGGGTCATATTCTGTGCGGTCAGGTCTGCGGTCCCCTGTGAAGGTCATATTCTGTGCGGTCAGGTCTGCGGTCCCCTGTGAAGGTCATATTCTGTGCGGTCAGGTTTGCGGTCCCCTGTGAAGGTCATATTCTGTGCGGTCAGGTTTGCGGTCCCCTGTGAAGGTCATATTCTGTGCTGTCAGGTCTGCGGTCCCCTGTGAAGGTCATATTCTGTGCGGTCAGGTCTGCGGTCCCCTGTGAAGGTCATATTCTGTGCTGTCAGGTTTGCGGTCCCCTGTGAAGGTCATATTCTGTGCGGTCAGGTTTGCGGTCCCCTGTGAAGGTCATATCCTGTGCGGTCAGGTCTGCGGTCCCCTGTGAAGGTCATATTCTGTGCTGTCAGGTTTGCGGTCCCCTGTGAAGGTCATATCCTGTGTGGTTAGGCAGAAGGAAGACAGAGACTGTGATTGGATGAAACTGAGATTTATTTCTTTCAGATAAAATTCCGATCACAGAAAGCAGCCAGGCGGAGGGGGGGGGCCGGATGGAGCTGATTGGACAATAATCACTTAGCTCCTCCCAGGAGGATCACAAAGCTGATTCTTCTAGTGATTTCATTCAAAATTGGAGCAAAAAATCAGAGAAGGGGCAACAGATCCCCTTGTGGGCAGAGCAGCCAATCCCATTCATACAGCAGGTGGAGGTGTTCAGTGGGCGGAGCTCATTCTACGCGGGGGAAGAGCAGGAATCCGCTGAAGACACTGCTGCTGACGTCTTTGCTGGCGATTCTGCGGCTCTTGGCGTCGGTCTCGATCCAGACCTGGTCATTGCGGTTGAGGTTGAGGACGGTTCCTCCGGAGTTGACCTGGTTGCGATTGTTGATGTTTCGGTCGCAGAAGCTGAGCAGTTTCTTGCCGTTGGCTGTGCCGATTTTGGCCCAGATGTGGAGGCAGAGATCTCCGGCAGAGACGGCCTGGAAGGTGAAATAATAGTAGCCGGGCTCGGCACAACTGAAGCGCCCAGAGGAGCCGTCATACACCCCCTCCTGGTTGGTGAGGATCTCCCCGAACAGCAGCGTGTTCTCCTTCATGCTGGTGTAGACTGCCGAGAATGCTGGCCGCCGCTGGTTCCTGCCATCCGCCATCGCTCCTTTGGATCCAGCTGGACCGGGCTCTCCTGGAGGCCCTGGGGGCCCCTCTGGACCCTTGTATCCTATAGAGCCAGGCTCGCCTGGGGCCCCGGGGTCTCCGGCATCACCTTTGCTAGTTTTTAGTCCAGAAAGTCGTCCGCTGTCCCCTGGAAGAGAAAAAAAAGGAAATGATGGGGGGTCTGAGGAAGGCGAAGTCCGATCATCAATCGACTCCACCTTTCTGTATGACCAACTAAGGACAACCCATGAGGATGTCACCTGACACAGAAGCCAATTCTAAAACAGGGTGCAATTACCCCACAACCCCACCTACTTCTATACCCCCACCTGACATAACTCCACCTACTTCTCTACCTCCCCCTCCTACCCCAACTCTGCCTACTTCTATAACTCCACCTCTTACCCCAACTCCTCCTACTTCTATGCCACCACCTCCTACCCCAACTCCTCCTACTTCTATAACTCCACCTACTTCTATACTTCCCCTCCTACCCCAACCCCTCCTACTTCAATACCCCCACCTCCTACAAGGTATACGCCTACTTCTATAACTCCACCTCCTACCCCAACTCCTCCTACTTCTATAACTCCACCTACTTCTATACTTCCCCTCCTACCCCAACCCCTCCTACTTCAATACCCCCACCTCCTACAAGATATACGCCTGCTTCTATAACTCCACCTCCTACCCCAACTCCTCCTACTTCTATAACTCCACCTACTTCCATACCTCCCTCTCCTACCCCAACTTCTCCTACTTCAATACCACCACCTCCTACAAGAACCCCGCCTACTTCTGTAGCTCCACCTCCTACCCCAACTCCTCCTACTTCTTTACTTATATTATTACCCCTGAGTATTATAAAAGTTGGGGTCAGGGTCATACCGGGGTCCCCTCGGTCTCCTTTCTGTCCGTGTCTTCCAGGACGCCCAGGATACCCAGGATGACCTTTCTCTCCATTGGGGGCCTTGCAGACATCTGATTGGTGAGATGGAGGGCACAGGAATCCAATGAATAGGAGGCTGAGAAGCAGCCAGGGTCTCCCCATGGTGTCACTCCCCTGAAGAGAAATATCAGTCAGTTAGTGCAGTAACCCATAGCAACCAGACAGCGCCCATCACTGAAAGATTTATGTCTGATATATAATTCACAGGAACAGTCATAGCAGGCTGAAAATAGCAGGAGTCATTATATGGGGCCCATAGCAGGGATATACAATATCTGACAAAAGTAAGTACACCCCTCAGTGACATTTGTGTAAATCTTTTCTTCTATCTTTTCATGTGACAACACTGAAGAAATGACACTTGTCTACAATGTAAAGTAGTGAGTGTACAGCTTGTATAACAGTGTAAATTTACTGTCCCCTCAAAATAACTCAACACACAGCCATTAATGTCTAAACCGCTGGCAACAAAAGTCAGTACACCCCTAAGTGAAAATCTCCAAATTGGGCCCAAAGTGTCAATATTTTGTGTGGTCGCCATTATTTTCCAGCACTGCCTTAACCCTCTTGGGCATGGAGGTCACCAGAGCTTCACAGGTTGTCACTGGAGTCCTCTTCCCCTCCTCCATGATGACATCACAGAGCTGGTGGATGTTAGAGACCTTGTGCTCCTCCACCTTCCGTTTGAGGATGTCCCACAGATGATCAATAGGGTTTAGGTCTGGAGACATGCTTGGCCAGTCCATCACCTTTACCCTCAGCTTCTTTATCAAGGCAGTGGTGGTCTTGGAGGTGTGTTTGGGGTGGTTATCATGTTGGAATACTGCCCTGCGGTCCAGTCTCTGAAGGGAGGGGATCATGCTCTTCTTCAGTATATCACAGTACATGTTGGCATTCATGGTCCCCTCAATGATCTGTAGCCCCCCAGTGCCGGCAGCACTCATTTTCAGATCCTCAGAGAGTTCTTTGCCATGAGGTGCCATGTTGAACTTCCAGTGACCAGTATGAGAGAGTGAGAGCGATAACACCAAATTTAACACACCTGCTCCCCATTCACACCTGAGACCTTGTAACACTAACGAGTCACATGACACCGGGGAGGGAAAATGGCTGATTGGGCCCAATTTGGAGATTTTCACTTAGGGGTGTACTGACTTTTGTTGCCAGCGGTTTAGACATTAATGGCTGTGTGTTGAGTTATTTTGAGGGGACAGCAAATTTACACTGTTATACAAGCTGTACACTCACTACTTTACATTGTAGACAAGTGTCATTTCTTCAGTGTTGTCACATGAAAAAATAGAAGAAAAGATTTACACAAATGTCACTGAGGGGTGTACTTACTTTTGTCAGATCCTGTATATAAAAGGGTCTATGGTGTACATATAGTCTTTAGAGACTCACCTGTACTGGGATCAGCCTCTGTACTGGGATCAGCCTCCGTACTGGGAGCTCAGCCTCTGTACTGGGATCAGCCTCTGTACTGGGATCAGCCTCTGTACTGGGATCAGCCTCCGTACTGGGATCAGCCTCTGTACTGGGATCAGCCTCTGTACTGGGAGCTCAGCCTCTGTACTGGGATCAGCCTCTGTACTGGGAGCTCAGCCTCTGTACTGGGATCAGCCTCCGTACTGGGAGCTCAGCCTCTGTACTGGGATCAGCCTCCGTACTGGGATCAGCCTCCGTACTGGGATCAGCCTCCGTACTGGGATCAGCCTCCGTACTGGGAGCTCAGCCTCTGTACTGGGATCAGCCTCTGTACTGGGATTCTGCGGAGTTCTGTGAGTTCACTTCTCCTTTTCAGGGACTGTTCACCAGAAGAAGAGGAAGAAACCCCCCCGACTCATGGGAGTGCCCTGAGCAGAAGAGCTAACACTCTGTTGTATGATGGGGGGGTATTTCCTTTCTCAGACCCCCAGCGGTGGAGGTGGCGGGGGTTGGGATGAGATTTCTCCCTAAAAATTGTGTTCTGTGACAAAATAGCAAGAAAGGTGCTCTGTACAGCGCTACTCATCATGTTGGTGCTATAAAATATTGGAATAAACAAGCAGAGGCAGATAAGAGGTTGGCGTTGTTGGGTGACATCTGCATGGAGTTTGCATGTTCTCCCCTCGTCTGTGTTTCCTCGGAGTTCTTCCCTTTCCTCCTACAAGTAGAAACATCACTACCCCAATTATCCTCCCCCACCCAAACCTCGCCAGGCCGGGGAATGTGACTGCGCTACGTGATATGGAGGCGCTATATATAATTACAGGCAATCTACACACACACACACATATATATATATATATATATATATATATATAGTATACAGTAGTGTATATACAGTGGATTTGTATGGGCTCTGCTGGTCATAGAGTGCCCTCTGGTGGAGGGAAAGCAGAATGATCTGAGACAATTCCTGGCCACTGGTAGAGATAAACTCTTCTCACATTATTAAAGGAAGAAAAGTTTTATCGATCGTTCTGTGTGGAAATTTCTGCCGCACACTGAGACAGATGACCATAGACAGAGATGTGAGAATTATGTAACCAGAGCTAGAGGGGCACCAATACCACGATGGACTCCATGGCAGACTACGTGTGGGTTAGCCCCGCCTCCTCTCCAATGCTATAGGACCCCACTCCCATAAATTTGAGCTCACCCCTAGAGACTGCGTTCCTTTTTTGTCCTCCTCATTGGACCTACAAACAATGCACTTATGTTTTTCGGACGTCCAAATCGATCGAGGTTGTTGCCGGGCATAACGTTCTAGAGGTGTGAGAATGGGCCAGGGCCCAGCCATGGGCGGGTGTGCGGCTCCGGGCCCCTATGTCCAGTGGTGGGGCGGCCTTTCGTATGCCCAGGTGTGCGGCTTCGGGCCCCTATGTCCAGTGGTGGGGCGGCCTTTCGTATGCCCAGGTGTGTGGCTCCGGGCCCCTATGTCCAGTGGTGGGACGGCCTTTCGTATGCCCAGGTGTGCGGCTCCGGGCCCCTATGTCCAGTGGTGGGGCGGCCTTTCGTATGCCCAGGTGTGCGGCTTCGGGCCCCTATGTCCAGTGGTGGGACGGCCTTTCGTATGCCCAGGTGTGCGGCTCCGGGCCCCTATGTCCAGTGGTGGGGCGGCCTTTCGTATGCCCAGGTGTGGTGGATGGACTGGCAGGTCTGAAGATTTCTTCCTCCATGGCAGAAGGTTTTTGTATGGTTTCTGTCTCCCTCATGTCTCCTCTTTCTTTTTGCGGCTGGAAGGCAGGAGCAATACAGCCGGGGACCCAGTGGCCGCGCACCCGGTGGCCACTCTACGGAGGATCGCCACTGCGCAGGCGGTGACGTCATTCCGGCAGAGATATTTAAATCCCTGTCAGCTCTTGTCATATTGGGGACTACTGTGGACAGGTCCTCCATGCACCAGGCTCCCAGGTTAAGGTAAGCTCCGGCTTGGGGCTATGGTGCAGGGTGAGGGGGCTCTTAAAGGGGAAGCTACACTGATGTTTGCATTCCTTTCTCCTAGGACATGTGAGTGTTCCTACAAGGTTGCAGGATCATCACCTATTCATCCGCCAGGTTGCCATGGACAGGTCACCGCCTCCATGCGGCCAGCCCTCACGCTCTAGGTACAGGGGGTGTGAGAAGGGGGGGCCAGGTCCACGCTGGCCCCCCCTTCTCACCTCATGTTTTTTGCCCTTCTCTTTTTTAGCCCTTCCAGGTCAGACCATCAGTTTACTGTCCAAGACGACAGGGACCTTGCCAGGCCCTATCGTCAACCTTCCCCAACTAGGTCCAGACGTGACTCTCCGTCTAGGACCCACCAACAGAGGAGATGTTCCCATTCCTTCTCCAGACACCACACCCACCCCCACGACCTGATCGCAGAGCCTGCTGGGGATGTGGGACCCGAGTCCCGGAAGGCAAGTCCTTATGTGACCCTTGTTATGCCAAGGCGGTTGGGGAAAAGAGGCTGAAAGACAACAAATGGAATCTCAGCCATCCCTCAAGGAGTGGGGTACATCCTGCACGCGGAACCAGTCCACCACTTTATCTGGCTCCCTGGCTGACGAGGCCCAGGAGGATCTGGGCCCATCCCAGCCTTACAATGCCTCCCCCGGCTCTTCACATAGCGAATTAAAGGGAGTTGAATTTGTCGGAGGCTTCAACTTCGCCCTTGTTTCCCCACTAATTAAGGCGGTCAAAGAGGCCCTTAAGTGGGAAGATCCTTCCACTCCCCCGGCTAAACAAAGGAAGTTCTTTAAACACTTGGGGAAGGAACGTTCCAACTTCCTGCTCCTTTCTGAACTAAAGGATATCTTTGATGAGGAGTGGAGTAAGGTAGACAAGAAGACTTCTATGTCAATTAAAACCTCCAGGTTATACCCCTTCAAGGCAGAGGAAGTGAAATATCTGGAAAACGCTCCCCTTATAGATGCTGCTTTGATGCGACTGGCCAAACATGTCACTCTTCCCCTAGAGGATGATGTATCCTTTAAGGACGGGCTCGAGAGGAGAATAGACCAAGACCTCAAGAGAATTTATGGCTAGCCAGTATGGCTTGCAAACCCGCCCTGGCCCTTGCGGCCATGTCCAAGGCTATGGAAGCCTGGACAGATAATGTGGACTCCATGCTCAAGGGTATTTCAGAAGAGCTAGCCAGGGGCTCAGCAGTCCAGGAATTGAAGTTGGCAGTGGCCTTCCTGGGGGAGGCTTCTATCGATCTGATCCGCCTGTTGGCCTGGACTATGCTATACTCGGTCACGGCTAAGCGGGCCCTATGGTTGCGCCCTTGGTTCACTGATCCGGCATCTAAGCAGGCCTGCTGTAAGATCCCTTTTGAGGGACCCTCGTTGTTTGGTAACAGGCTGGATAGAGTCATAGCCCGAGCTATGGGTGGGAAGTCGGGTTTCTTGCCCCAGGATAGGCATCTGTTTGGTTAGAAGAGGCCTTAGCGCAGAAGATGCAGTACTGAGCATTCAAGGGAAGCACGCTCTTACAGGCCCAGCTGAGATTTCAGAAAGAATTGGAGCAGAGGTCAGGCATCCTTCCAAATGTCTGCCAATAGCCAGGCATCCAGTAGACGTGAGGCCGAGGCGGGTCGGGTGGGGGTGTGCTTGCTTCTCTTCTGGCATGTTTGGGTGGCCTCAATCTTGGACTTCTGGACCATCAAGATGGTCTCCACAGGCCACACATGGTCCTTCACCAGTACTCCTCCCCCCAGATTTATTTCCAACCTGCTACCACGGTCAGAAGGCAAGAAGCAGGTGTTACTGTCCTACGCGGATTCACTGATAATACAGGGGGGCGCAGTGCCTGTCCCGAAAGGCGAAGAGTTCCAAGGGATATACTCCCATCTCTTCCTTGTGCAGAAGAAAAATGGTTCATGGCGCCCCGTGATAGACTTAACTTACCTAAACAAGTTTGTAAAATATGAAAGATTCAAAATGGAGACTTTGTCTACCATCCAGCAAGCCATGCAGCCAGGCGATTGGCTAATCTCAATCAACTTAAAAGATGCCTATTCCCATGTGCCTGTGGCAGAAGAGTTCTGCTAATACCTATGGTTTAGAGTTGGGCAAGTACACCTACAGTTCACCTGCCTCCCTTTAGGGTTGACAACCACAACCCGAGTCTTTTCAAAAGTTCTTCTGGCCGTGGTGGCCCTCATCAGAACAAAAGGGGTAGGCTTGTTCCACTATCTCAACGACCTCCTGTTACTGTCTCAGGACAAGGAGCAACTGTTGGTCCACAGGGAGCAGGTTATCTCCACACTGTCTGAATTCGGGTGGCTCCTAAACCTGGAAAAAAGCCATCTGGAACTAGTCCAGCTCCTGATATATTTAGGGGCCCAGTTCGACACAGTGGAAAGCACCATCTCTCTCCCAGTGGAGAAGATTCCAGTCATTCGAGGGAGAATCTCACGGGCTCTGAGCTCCTCATGCCTAAAGGCCTCACAGTACCTAAAAATTATCGTCACAATGGTCTCTACGACCCCCATGGTCAAACAGTCTCTGTAGAGGTTACACTCTTTTCAGACAGAGCTTCTTCAACAATGCAGTTCAGGGGACGACAGTCAGTCCATTCACATAACCTCAGTGATGAGGAGCAGCCTCTTCTGGTGGCTCCAGCACAGAAATCTGCTCACCTGCCACTCCATTGCCCTGTCTCATGGGTCACGGTCATGACCGATGCCAGCGGTGCTGGCTGGGGAGCCCTTTGCAGGTCAGAACTTGCTCAAGGCAAGTGGGATACCTGTCTTCGCGACCCGGGCTCAAACATCCTGGAACTACTGGCAGTCTGGTGTGCTCTTCAATCCTTCACTCATCACCTGAAAGGGGAATCAGTTTTACTGAAAATGGACAACACCACAGCGGTCTCCTATGTGAAGAGGCAAGGGGGCACTCGGAGATCCACCCTGCTCCAAGAAGAAGTCGAGCCCATCATGTACTGGGCTCAGAAAAACCTTGCCAATATTTCAGCGGTCTTTGTCCCCGGAGTTCAGAACGTCCAAGCGGACTTCCTGTCTCGCACACAAGTTAAAGAGTGGTCTCTTCATGTGCAGACGTTCGAGTGGATTCTGTCCTTGGGATTCAATCCCGAAGTAGACCTATTTGCATCCCCTTGCAACTTCAAGATCAAGACGTATTACACTCGGGGCCATTGCAGCCAGGCCTTCGGGGTAGATACTCTGTTGGATCATTGGAGCTTCAACAGGGCATATGCCTTCCACCTGCTCCCGATTAGTTTCAAGTTTCTACGGAGACTCCAAGTGGAAGCGGTTGAGGTGGTGACGATAGCACTTTACTGGCAGAACAGGCCATGGTTTTCCCTCCTAACCCAGCTCAGCTTCCGGGACCTGATGCCTCTTCCTCCCAGGCCGGACCTTCTTTCTCAGGGGGCAGTCCTGCACCCCTGTCCGGCATTACTGAGACTGATGGTCTGGTTCTTGAGAGGGAGAGGCTGGAATCTCTCAGGTGGGCTTCAAGAGTGATTACCACCCTCATGAGCTTGAGAAAGACTAGCATGAATAAAGCCTATGGGAGAATATGGGCCAGGTTTGTTGGATTCTTGTCCTCTACGGGCAGACCGTTCAGGGAACCAGGAATCCAGGATATCCTCAGTAGAGTCCAAGTGTCAGCCCTGTCATCCTTCTCCAGAACATCATGGGCGGTACACCCTCTAATCCAGCAGTTTTTCTGTGGTGCGAAAGACTCAGGCCCCAGAGAAGACCAAGATTCCCCAAATGGGATCTTCCCCTTGTTACATAGTTACATAGTAGGCGAGGTTGAAAAAAGACACAAGTCCATCAAGTCCAACCTATGTGTGATTATGTGTGAGTATTTCATTACATATCCCTGAATGTTGCGGTCATTCAGGTGATTATCTAATAGTTTCTTGAAGCTATCAATGCTCCCCGCTGAGACCACCGCCTGTGGAAGGGAATTCCACATCCTTGCCGCTCTTACAGTAAAGAACCCTCTACATAGTTTAAGGTTAAACCTCTTTTCTTCTAATTGTAATGAGTGGCCCCGAGTCTTATTAAACTCCCTTCTGCGAAAAAGTTTTATCCCTATTGTGGAGTCACCAGTCCGGTATTTATATATTGTGGGGTCACCAGTCCGGTATTTGTATATTGTGGGGTCACCAGTCCGGTATTTGTATATTGTGGGGTCACCAGTCCGGTATTTGTATATTGTGGGGTCACCAGTCCGGTATTTATATATTGTGGGGTCACCAGTTCGGTATTTATATATTGTGGGGTCACCAGTCCGGTATTTATATATTGTGGGGTCACCAGTCCGGTATTTATATATTGTGGGGTCACCAGTCTGGTATTTGTATATTGTGGGGTCACCAGTCCGGTATTTATATATTGTGGGGTCACCAGTCCGGTATTTATACAATGAAATCATATCCCCTCTCCAGCGTCTCTTCTCCAGAGAGAATAAGTTCAGAGCTCACAACCTTTCCTCATAACTAAGATCCTCCAGACCCTTTATTAGCTTTGTTGCCCTTCTTTGTAGTCGCTCCATTTCCAGTACATCCTTCCTGAGGACTGGTGCCCAGAACTGGACAGCATACTCCAGGTGCGGCCGGACCAGAGTCTTGTAGAGCAGGAGAATTATCGTTTTATCTCTGGAGTTGATCCCTTTTTAATGCCAATATTCTGTTTGCTTTGTTAGCAGCAGCTTGGCATTGCATGTCATTGCTGAGCCTATCATCTACTAGGACCCCCAGGTCCTTTTCCATCCTAGATCCCCCCAGAGGTTCTCCCCCCAGTCTATAGATTGCCTTCAGATTTTTACCACCCAAATGCATTATTTTACATTTTTCTACATTGAACCTCATTTGCCATGTAGTCGCCCCTCCCCCATTCATTTGTTCAGATCTTTTTGCAAGGTTTCCACATCCTGCGGAGAAGTTATTGCCCTGCTTAGCTTAGTATCGTCTGCAAATACAGAGATTGAACTGTTTATCCCATCCTCCAGATCGTTTATGAACAAATTAAATAGGATTGGTCCCAGCACAGAACCCTGGGGGACCCCACTACCCACCCCTGACCATTCTGAGTACTCCCCATTTATCACCACCCTCTGAACTCGCTCTTGTAGCCAGTTTTCAATCCATGTACTCACCCTATGGTCCATGCCAACGCACCTTATTTTGTACAGTAAACGTTTATGGGGAACTGTGTCAAATGCTTTTGCAAAATCCAGATACACCACGTCTACGGGCCTTCCTTTATCTAGATGGCAACTCACCTCCTCATAGAAGGTTAATAGATTGGTTTGGTAAGAACGATTCTTCATGAATCCATGCTGATTACTGCTAATGATATCATTCTTATTACTAAAATCTTGTATATAGTCCCTTATCATCCCCTCCAAGAGTTTTCATACTATTGATGTTAGGCTAACTGGTCTGTAACTCCCAGGGATGTATTTTGGGCCCTTTTTAAATATTGGTGCTACATTGGCTTTTCTCCAATCAGCTGGTACCATTCCAGTCAATAGACTGTCTGTTGTTCTTGACTCACTGACTGACTTCAGTACCTCAGGATCTGCTCTGCTTTCTGTCAAAGACCTTTCCGCAAAAATCACCTTCCTAGTTGCCATCACTTCGGCCAAAATGGTTTTGGAGGTCGGGTCCTTGGATCATGAAGAACAATTCCTGACTTTCTTCTCGGACGAGGTGGTCCTCATCCCTATCCTCGGCTCAAACCCAAAAGTTTCTTCAGTGTTCCATGAGAACCAAGAAATTGTCCATCCTACATTCAGGACCCTCGGGTCCTCTGAAGTTCATCCCCCGGATGAAGGTGAAATACTGAAGGAATACCTGTGTAACGGGGACACATTTTTGATGTAACTTAAAGTGGAGTTCCACACAAAAATGGAACTTCCGCTTTTCGGAACCCTCCCCCCCTCCGGTGTCACATTTGGCACCTTTCAGGGGGGAGGGGGGTGCAGATACCTGTCTAAGACAGTTATTTGCACCCACTTCCGGCATAGACTCCCATGGGAGTCTACACCTCTTCCCGTCCCCACCGCGCTGTCTCCTGGGAAACACACAGGTCCCAGGAGAGAGCGGGGACCACTTGGGACGCGCAGCGCGACTCGCGCATGCGCAGTAGGGAACTGGGAAGTGAAGCCGCAACGCTTCACTTCCCGATTCCCTCACCTAGGATGGTGGCGGCAGCTGCCGAGAACTGAGCGGGTTCTCGGCGTCCCCTGCCGACATCGCTGGACCCTGGGACAGGTAAGTGGCCATTTATTAAAAGTCAGCAGCTGCAGTATTTGTAGCTGCTGGCTTTTAATATTTTTTTTTTTGGGCGGTGTGGGTGAACCCCCGCTGTAATGTAAAACTTATATCTTATCCTCTGCCGCCATCTAGCGGCCAAAGTGCAAAAGGACTGAATCTTTATTTTCTTTTCACTTTTCAAGTTGACCTGGAAGGATTTTGTTTGTTTATATCTGGACATTAACTTGACCTGCCCACAATGCGCAGTGACTCCCATGATCCTCAGGGAACAGAACTGCATTGTGGGAAGCCTATAAAAAGGCTGGGAGTGGCCATCTTAGGTCTGTTGGAGACGCATGGCCAGCCTGGGAGGATCTGTGTGAGGTCCCCAGCCCAGTGCGGCCCACCCTGTGCGGAGCGGAACAGCAGCCAGCGATCCGGCCTTACATCACAGTGTGCTGGAACAGCAGAGTGATCGATCCAGAGACCCTTGAAGGAGGTAACTGAGGACTCCCGGTCATCTGTGAAGTAGTACAGTGTGGTGGGGTGGCCGCAGCGAACGAACTGAGATACTGCGGAGGAAGAACCCAGCACACCAGAGTGGAGTCTCCTGACAGCATTGTCCTGGTTGGGTGAGAGGGCCGAGGCCCACAAGCTTCTTGACGCACTTTCATACATCAGTTTACAAGACAGAGTTGCTGGGACCTGTAGTCCTACAAGCAAAGTCAAGAGGATTCAACACTAAAGCCTCGTTTCCACTGAGCGGATCGGTTCGGGTCGGTACAGTTTGAATGGCCTAGAATGGTCCGGTCTATTCTGGTGAGCGTTTCCACTGCAAGTCGGACCACCAGGGGCCATACAGGGTTTAGAAAAAATGCCTCAGCTTAGCACAGCAGAGGGTTTTCTGTCAGCCAATCAGTGGAATGTATCGTAGCTCCGCCCTAACCGAACCGTTCCATTTTCTATGGCCCCACATCTGAAGCAGGACCCTGAATAAAACGGTTCGGTTTGGTGGTATGGGTCGCTTTCATAATGGAAACACCCAAAATAGTGTACCGAACCGAACCGATCCGAACCGAACCGCTCAGTGGAAACGAGGCATAAGTCACTGCATCAAAGTTAGTTCTATCTCTGCTGTATCAGGACTTTGCTTTATATATCAGATTACTTGAAGGAATCATTAACCCTTGGATTACAAAATGACCTTGTTGCTAGCAGAAGAAAAGAAGATAAAGAAGGACTGTTCAGTAACATACAAGGCCTTGGATTATTTTATTATATCAGGGGGTGTGATATTATAGGAGGGAGCCCCCTAGTGTTGTATTATATCTGATCAGGTTCTTCATTTGATTTAGTACAGCTTTAAGCACCTTTGTAAAGTTTAGTTGTCTGTCGGATTATGTTGGTCTATCAGCACAATCATTGTAGTTTAACCTTCTAATACAACTACAGTAAATACGGTTATTATTTGAGTACAACTGTGTGATTGTTTTCCTCTCCATCACCAGCCCGGAGGAGGGTCAGGTGACTACAGACAGGTATATTATATTGAGTATTGTGAACTTGTCGTTCTGACTGCTCACTATGACATCACAGCTGTGTCAGGGGGACGGATACATTCAAGGGGGTACAAAGCAGAGTACAGACCCTTCGGGGGTCCGAGCTACACCTGCAAGTTACTTCCTCCTTTAGACGCTCCGACTATCTGTTTATCTTGCACTTTGGCAGTAACAGAGGGAAGCGAGCTTCATAGAGGCCTGGATCGATCAATCCATCCAGCAAGCTTATAGGGCTAAGGGCTTGGCTCCTCCGGAGGGGGGTATGGCGGCACATTCCACCAGGGGCATGACGGCACGTTCCACCAGGGGCATGACGGCACATTCCACCAGGGGTATGACGGCACATTCCACCAGGGGCATGACGGCACATTCCACCAGGGGTATGACGGCACGTTCCACCAGGGGTATGACGGCACGTTCCACCAGGGGCATGACGGCACGTTCCACCAGGGGCATGACGGCACGTTCCACCAGGGGTATGACGGCACATTCCACCAGGGGCATGACGGCACGTTCCACCAGGGGCATGACGGCACATTCCACCAGGGGTATGACGGCACATTCCACCAGGGGTATGACGGCACATTCCACCAGGGGTATGACGCACGTTCCACCAGGGGCATGACGCACGTTCCACCAGGGGCATGACGGCACATTCCACCAGGGGCATGACGGCACGTTCCACCAGGGGCATGACGGCACGTTCCACCAGGGGTATGACGGCACATTCCACCAGGGGCATGACGGCACATTCCACCGGGGGTATGACGGCACGTTCCACCAGGGGTATGACGGCACATTCCACCAGGGGCATGACGGCACATTCCACCAGGGGTATGACGGCACATTCCACCAGGGGCATGACGGCACGTTCCACCAGGGGTATGACGGCACATTCCACCAGGGGCATGACGGCACATTCCACCAGGGGTATGACGGCACATTCCACCAGGGGTATGACGGCACATTCCACCAGGGGTATGACGCACGTTCCACCAGGGGCATGACGCACGTTCCACCAGGGGCATGACGGCACATTCCACCAGGGGCATGACGGCACATTCCACCAGGGGCATGACGGCACATTCCACCAGGGGCATGACGGCACATTCCACCAGGGGCATGACGGCACATTCCACCTGGGGCATGACGGCACGTTCCACCAGGGGCATGACGGCACATTCCACCAGGGGCATGACGGCACATTCCACCAGGGGCATGACGGCACATTCCACCAGGGGTATGACGGCACATTCCACCTGGGGCATGACGGCACATTCCACCAGGGGCATGACGGCACATTCCACCAGGGGCATGACGCCTTGGTGGGCAGCAGCTCGGCATGTCACTCCAGACGTCATCAGTAAAGCGGCCTCACAGGCCTCCATTAATACCTCTATGTGACATTACTTCATAGAACCTCGATCGTCTGTGAACTTTGCTTTAAGAATTCTGCCAGTTTAAGGGCCAAATGACTTGATTTCTGTGATCGGCATATCCACCGGCGTCATTTCCCACACGTAGTCTGCCATGGAGTCCGTCAGGAAAATGTATTATCAAATACTTACTGTAATTTTCCTTTCCTGATGGACTCCATGGCAGACGGCGTTCCCACCGATCGGTCAAGAGTCGCTAGTTACGGAACGCAGCGGTGAGCTCACATTTATGGGAGTGGGGTCCTATAGTATTGGAGAGGAGGCGGGGCTAACCCACACGTAGTCTGCCATGGAGTCCGTCAAGAAAGGAACATTACGGTATTTGATAATAAATTTTCCGTTTTATTACAACGGGTTCTGATCCTTTATTTTTAGTACTCGCCGATCCCAATTTCTGATACCCGCCGGCGTCTGTCCTGTTTACAATTCCTCTGTCAGGAAATAAACGTTTTTTTTTTTTTTAATGTTGCAATTTTTTCAATATAAAATGTGTAAATATTTGTTAAAGGCGTAAAAATATTAATGAACAAAACAAAAAAAAAAAATAGTTTATAAAATAGAACAAAAAAAAAATCATCAGAAATATAATAAATAAATGGAGAAGGAGAATAAGGAGTTGATTAGAGTGAAGGGTTAATAAGGGTTTCAGAGGAACGTTCCAGAAAAACAAACAAAAAGATTTTTTTTTACTTGACAGATTGCTTCATCTGCAGATGGAAATTCATCTCTTTGATCTGTAGATACAAAATGTAACAATGTTTCTTTTTGTCTTTCTGTGGCTGAGCGATGTTGTTGATAAACATTGAACGCCGCCAATTGCCGGGACTTTGTTTACACTTGTAATCCGGCTGACAGCTGAGTCATCGATTGTTAAAGAGGAAGTGAACTCTGGTATATATATATATATATTCATTCCTTGCAAAGTAAAGACATAATGTGCTAGTATGGAGATCACATACTAGCACATTATGTGACACTTACCTGCAAACGAAGCCCACGTTGTCCCCGCTGGAGGCTGGATCCATCCTCGGCCGTCTTCTGTCCGGGGCCGTGGACTCCGGCTGTGTGACGGTCCAGAGACGCCTGACGTCACTCCCATGCATGCGCGCGGGAGCGGCCGGTCACAGCACTGACTCCTGAAGATGATGACATCATCAGAGCAGTATACAGTATATATCCCCTGAATGGCGCACGTTTAGGAGATATTTACAGTACCTTATAGGTGAGTCTTATTATAGGATCAGCTACAATGACTACAAGAAGGTTTACAATCTCTTCAGCCCCAGAAGGATTTACCCCCTTAATGACCAGGCCATTTTTTGCAATTCGGTGCTGTGTCGATTTACCTGACAATTGCGCGGTCGTGCGACGCTGTACACAAATAAAATTGACGTTTAAGATTTCTTTTGGTGGGATTTCATCATCTCTGCGGTTTTTATTTTTTGCGCTACAAACAAAAAAAGCGACAATTTTGAAAAAAAAAACAACATTTTTTACTTTCTGTTATAATAAATATCCAAAAAGTTATCACATCTACTAGACGATCGATTTAGGGACTTTTATTTATTTTTATTGTTATTACTGGTAATGGCGGCGATCTGCGATTTGTAGCGGGACTGCGACATTACAGCGGAGAAATCTGACCCCAAATGACACTTTTTGGGGACCAGAGACATTTATTACATCGATCAGAGCTATAAAAATGCACTGTCACTGTATAAATGACACTGGCAGGAAACACTAGGGGGCGATCGAGGGGTTAAGTGTGTTCCCTGGGTGTGTTCTAACTGTGTGGGGGATGGGCTCACTGGGACATGACAGAGATCGATGTTCCCGATCACTGGGACATGACAGAGATCACTGTTCCCGATCACTGGGACATGACAGAGATCGATGTTCCCGATCACTGGGACATGACAGAGATCGATGTTCCCGATCACTGGGACATGACAGAGATCGATGTTCCCGATCACTGGGACATGACAGAGATCACTGTTCCCGATCACTGGGACATGACAGAGATCGATGTTCCCGATCACTGGGACATGACAGAGATCGATGTTCCCGATCACTGGGACATGACAGAGATCGATGTTCCCGATCACTGGGACATGACAGAGATCGATGTTCCCGATCACTGGGACATGACAGAGATCGATGTTCCCGATCACTGGGACATGACAGAGATCACTGTTCCCGATCACTGGGACATGACAGAGATCACTGTTCCCGATCACTGGGACATGACAGAGATCACTGTTCCCGATCACTGGGACATGACAGAGATCGATGTTCCCGATCACTGGGACATGACAGAGATCGATGTTCCCGATCACTGGGACATGACAGAGATCGATGTTCCTGATCACTGGGACATGACAGAGATCGATGTTCCCGATCACTGGGACATGACAGAGATCGATGTTCCCGATCACTGGGACATGACAGAGATCGATGTTCCCGATCACTGGGACATGACAGAGATCGATGTTCCCGATCACTGGGACATGACAGAGATCGATGTTCCCGATCACTGGGACATGACAGAGATCGATGTTCCCGATCACTGGGACATGACAGAGATCACTGTTCCCGATCACTGGGACATGACAGAGATCACTGTTCCCGATCACTGGGACATGACAGAGATCACTGTTCCCGATCACTGGGACATGACAGAGATCGATGTTCCTGATCACTGGGACATGACAGAGATCACTGTTCCCGATCACTGGGACATGACAGAGATCACTGTTCCCGATCACTGGGACATGACAGAGATCGATGTTCCCGATCACTGGGACATGACAGAGATCACTGTTCCCGATCACTGGGACATGACAGAGATCACTGTTCCCGATCACTGGGACATGACAGAGATCACTGTTCCCGATCACTGGGACATGACAGAGATCACTGTTCCCGATCACTGGGACATGACAGAGATCGATGTTCCCGATCACTGGGACATGACAGAGATCGATGTTCCTGATCACTGGGACATGACAGAGATCGATGTTCCCGATCACTGGGACATGACAGAGATCGATGTTCCCGATCACTGGGACATGACAGAGATCACTGTTCCCGATCACTGGGACATGACAGAGATCGATGTTCCCGATCACTGGGACATGACAGAGATCGATGTTCCTGATCACTGGGACATGACAGAGATCACTGTTCCCGATCACTGGGACATGACAGAGATCACTGTTCCCGATCACTGGGACATGACAGAGATCACTGTTCCTGATCACTGGGACATGACAGAGATCGATGTTCCCGATCACTGGGACATGACAGAGATCACTGTTCCCGATCACTGGGACATGACAGAGATCACTGTTCCCGATCACTGGGACATGACAGAGATCACTGTTCCCGATCACTGGGACATGACAGAGATCGATGTTCCCGATCACTGGGACATGACAGAGATCGATGTTCCCGATCACTGGGACATGACAGAGATCGATGTTCCCGATCACTGGGACATGACAGAGATCACTGTTCCCGATCACTGGGACATGACAGAGATCACTGTTCCCGATCACTGGGACATGACAGAGATCACTGTTCCCGATCACTGGGACATGACAGAGATCACTGTTCCCGATCACTGGGACATGACAGAGATCGATGTTCCCGATCACTGGGACATGACAGAGATCACTGTTCCCGATCACTGGGACATGACAGAGATCACTGTTCCTGATCACTGGGACATGACAGAGATCACTGTTCCTGATCACTGGGACATGACAGAGATCACTGTTCCCGATCACTGGGACATGACAGAGATCACTGTTCCCGATCACTGGGACATGACAGAGATCGATGTTCCCGATCACTGGGACATGACAGAGATCGATGTTCCTGATCACTGGGACATGACAGAGATCGATGTTCCCGATCACTGGGACATGACAGAGATCACTGTTCCCGATCACTGGGACATGACAGAGATCGATGTTCCCGATCACTGGGACATGACAGAGATCACTGTTCCTGATCACTGGGACATGACAGAGATCGATGTTCCCGATCACTGGGACATGACAGAGATCACTGTTCCCGATCACTGGGACATGACAGAGATCGATGTTCCCGATCACTGGGACATGACAGAGATCGATGTTCCCGATCACTGGGACATGACAGAGATCGATGTTCCCGATCACTGGGACATGACAGAGATCACTGTTCCCGATCACTGGGACATGACAGAGATCGATGTTCCCGATCACTGGGACATGACAGAGATCGATGTTCCCGATCACTGGGACATGACAGAGATCACTGTTCCTGATCACTGGGACATGACAGAGATCGATGTTCCCGATCACTGGGACATGACAGAGATCACTGTTCCCGATCACTGGGACATGACAGAGATCGATGTTCCCGATCACTGGGACATGACAGAGATCGATGTTCCCGATCACTGGGACATGACAGAGATCACTGTTCCCGATCACTGGGACATGACAGAGATCACTGTTCCCGATCACTGGGACATGACAGAGATCACTGTTCCCGATCACTGGGACATGACAGAGATCGATGTTCCCGATCACTGGGACATGACAGAGATCACTGTTCCCGATCACTGGGACATGACAGAGATCGATGTTCCCGATCACTGGGACATGACAGAGATCGATGTTCCCGATCACTGGGACATGACAGAGATCGATGTTCCCGATCACTGGGACATGACAGAGATCACTGTTCCCGATCACTGGGACATGACAGAGATCACTGTTCCCGATCACTGGGACATGACAGAGATCACTGTTCCTGATCACTGGGACATGACAGAGATCACTGTTCCCGATCACTGGGACATGACAGAGATCGATGTTCACGATCACTGGGACATGACAGAGATCGATGTTCCCGATCACTGGGACATGACAGAGATCACTGTTCCCGATCACTGGGACATGACAGAGATCACTGTTCCCGATCACTGGGACATGACAGAGATCACTGTTCCCGATCACTGGGACATGACAGAGATCACTGTTCCCGATCACTGGGACATGACAGAGATCGATGTTCCCGATCACTGGGACATGACAGAGATCACTGTTCCCGATCACTGGGACATGACAGAGATCACTGTTCCCGATCACTGGGACATGACAGAGATCACTGTTCCCGATCACTGGGACATGACAGAGATCACTGTTCCCGATCACTGGGACATGACAGAGATCGATGTTCCCGATCACTGGGACATGACAGAGATCGATGTTCCCGATCACTGGGACATGACAGAGATCACTGTTCCCGATCACTGGGACATGACAGAGATCGATGTTCCCGATCACTGGGACATGACAGAGATCGATGTTCCCGATCACTGGGACATGACAGAGATCACTGTTCCCGATCACTGGGACATGACAGAGATCACTGTTCCCGATCACTGGGACATGACAGAGATCACTGTTCCCGATCACTGGGACATGACAGAGATCACTGTTCCCGATCACTGGGACATGACAGAGATCACTGTTCCTGATCACTGGGACATGACAGAGATCGATGTTCCCGATCACTGGGACATGACAGAGATCGATGTTCCCGATCACTGGGACATGACAGAGATCGATGTTCCTGATCACTGGGACATGACAGAGATCACTGTTCCCGATCACTGGGACATGACAGAGATCACTGTTCCTGATCACTGGGACATGACAGAGATCGATGTTCCCGATCACTGGGACATGACAGAGATCGATGTTCCCGATCACTGGGACATGACAGAGATCACTGTTCCTGATCACTGGGACATGACAGAGATCGATGTTCCCGATCACTGGGACATGACAGAGATCACTGTTCCCGATCACTGGGACATGACAGAGATCGATGTTCCCGATCACTGGGACATGACAGAGATCACTGTTCCCGATCACTGGGACATGACAGAGATCGATGTTCCCGATCACTGGGACATGACAGAGATCGATGTTCCCGATCACTGGGACATGACAGAGATCGATGTTCCCGATCACTGGGACATGACAGAGATCACTGTTCCTGATCACTGGGACATGACAGAGATCGATGTTCCCGATCACTGGGACATGACAGAGATCACTGTTCCCGATCACTGGGACATGACAGAGATCGATGTTCCCGATCACTGGGACATGACAGAGATCACTGTTCCCGATCACTGGGACATGACAGAGATCACTGTTCCCGATCACTGGGACATGACAGAGATCACTGTTCCCGATCACTGGGACATGACAGAGATCACTGTTCCCGATCACTGGGACATGACAGAGATCGATGTTCCCGATCACTGGGACATGACAGAGATCGATGTTCCCGATCACTGGGACATGACAGAGATCACTGTTCCCGATCACTGGGACATGACAGAGATCGATGTTCCCGATCACTGGGACATGACAGAGATCACTGTTCCCGATCACTGGGACATGACAGAGATCGATGTTCCCGATCACTGGGACATGACAGAGATCGATGTTCCCGATCACTGGGACATGACAGAGATCGATGTTCCCGATCACTGGGACATGACAGAGATCACTGTTCCTGATCACTGGGACATGACAGAGATCGATGTTCCCGATCACTGGGACATGACAGAGATCACTGTTCCCGATCACTGGGACATGACAGAGATCGATGTTCCCGATCACTGGGACATGACAGAGATCACTGTTCCCGATCACTGGGACATGACAGAGATCACTGTTCCCGATCACTGGGACATGACAGAGATCGATGTTCCCGATCACTGGGACATGACAGAGATCACTGTTCCCGATCACTGGGACATGACAGAGATCACTGTTCCCGATCACTGGGACATGACAGAGATCGATGTTCCCGATCACTGGGACATGACAGAGATCGATGTTCCCGATCACTGGGACATGACAGAGATCGATGTTCCCGATCACTGGGACATGACAGAGATCGATGTTCCCGATCACTGGGACATGACAGAGATCGATGTTCCTGATCACTGGGACATGACAGAGATCACTGTTCCCGATCACTGGGACATGACAGAGATCGATGTTCCCGATCACTGGGACATGACAGAGATCACTGTTCCCGATCACTGGGACATGACAGAGATCACTGTTCCCGATCACTGGGACATGACAGAGATCGATGTTCCCGATCACTGGGACATGACAGAGATCACTGTTCCCGATCACTGGGACATGACAGAGATCGATGTTCCCGATCACTGGGACATGACAGAGATCGATGTTCCCGATCACTGGGACATGACAGAGATCGATGTTCCCGATCACTGGGAAATATCCGAATTAACGCAAACCTGTTTAACAAATTTTTCCGAATAGTCATCAATTCAAATATTCAAAAATGCGTAAACTCAAAAATTCAGAAATGCAAAAATTCAGTAGTTGTCATTTCATTTGTTGTTGTTGTTTTCAGTTATAAATTCGGAAATTCATAAATTCGAATATTTGTAAATTCGAAGATTCAGTAGTTGATGTTTCAGTTGATGTTGTTTTACTTGTAGTTGTTGTTTTCAGTTGTTATATTCAGTTGTTGTTGTTGTAGTTGTCGTTTCAGTTGTAGTTGTCACTGTTTCAGTTGTTGTTGTTTCAGTTTTTTCTGTTGTTGTCTCAGTAGTAGTTGTTTTTTAGTTGTTGTTGTTTCAGTTGTTGTTGTTTCAATAGTTGTTGTAGTTGTTTTCAGTTGTAGTAATTTTCAGTTATAAATTCGTAAATTCAAAAATTCAGTAGTTGCTGTTTCAGTTGTTGTTTCAGGTGTAGTTGGTTCAGTTGTTGTTTTAGTAGTTGTTGTAGTTGTTTTCAGTTGTTTTAGTTTTCAGTTGAAGTTTTAAATTCTTAAATTCAAAAATTAGTAAATTTGAAAATTCGGTAGTTGTAGTTTCAGGTGTAGCTGTTGTTTCAGTTGTTGTTGTTTCAGTAGTTGTTGTAGCTGTTTGTAGCTGTTGTTTCAGTAGTTGTAGTTGTTTTCAGTTGTAGTTGTTTTCAGTTATAAATTCGTAAATTCATAAATTCTAATATTCAAAAATTCGTAAATTTGAAAATTCAGTAGTTGTCGTTTCAGCTGTAGTTGTTTTTTTCAGTTGTCGTTGTTTCAGTTGTAGATGTTGTTTCAGTTGTTTCTGTTGTTGTTGAAAAAATCACATCTTTTAATGTAATGGTAAAAATGGTACAGATCTGTAAACGTGGTCAAAGCCAGGGATCAGCAGCCAAAGCGGGTAGTCAGACAGGCCAGTAATCAGAAACCCAGAGATCAGCTTAGCCGGAGGCAGCAGACAGGATCAGGAACCAGAAAGGACATCAGCTGGGCAAAGTCTTCAACAGGAACACAGCAGAGATCTCCAGATACGTTGACCAAGGAGGAGGCACAAAAGGAATGAACCAGGCAGTATAAGTAGCCAGAAAGGGCTGGCTGTAGGCGGGAATGACGAGCAGGAAATGATCATCAGGTGAGCCACCTGTTGAAACAATGAGTGCTGACAATTAATCCAACAGCCGAGCAACTTGAGCACAGAGAAGAGTGCTGCTGAGAGCCTGGCCCCAACAAACCTGCACACAAAGAGGGGCCCCTGTAACTACACAGCTTACTGCCGAGGGATAGCAGAATGAGAGTGCTGAGCGGGTCTTTCACACACATTCTGTTGTCAACATTTAATGTACGGCTTTCCTGAGAGACTTGCTCTTCACTTTCTGAGACACTCAGTTACCCTAAAGCACCTCTTATTCTGTATGACTAGGTCCAAATAACCAAGCTGACCTGCAATCCAGCCCTTTCCAATAATATCTTAAGGACTCTTACTACATTCAATCCTATCCCACAGGGTGTAGAATTATAAACACCTATATCCATATTAGTATCTCTATCACGTGCACCAACGTCTTCAAGGGCCCCAACATAGCCGGCAGAAGAGCAACTTTAAGGACTTTTAGACCATTCATTGTAAGCCCCTTTGACGTAGCCTGCAGCCAAACTGACACCCAACTGTGTTACTCGCTGCATGTTTTATAGGATGATGATAGGTTATGCTCATATTCTCTCCGTTGTTATGTTTTGCCTTGATTGACCCTAACCTAAAAATACACTCTACTATTTACTACAGAGTTGTGAGTCTAATTTATGAGTGACCCCAATGAGAAAACTGTCACGTACCTGGGTGTATTTGAACCGGGATGTTCCTGGTCCCACAGCTGCAGTCTTACTTGTTGTGCCACAGAGGAGCTCTGGAGTTCTAGCTATGTTCTCTTACTTTCATGGATTACCTTGGACTCACTAGCCCCACCTGCTGCCAGCTGTGGAAAATCTACAATCAAAGCAGCCCATAAATAGCACCACTTCCTATCCCTCATTGCCCCTTTGTTTGGATGAGCTTCCTGGGTGTTTTGACTGCTTTGTGTCTCTGAATACCGTATTTGAACTTCTGCCTGAATTCCTGACTACTCTCTAGCCTGCTGATTTTGTACTTCACCGCCGCTCGTGTATGACCTTTACCTGCCTGACCAATCTCTGGATTTCCATTGTGTACCGCTTTGCCTGATCTTTTGCTGTCCTGATCTGCCTAAGTTTTCACCTGAATCCTCAGCACACAAGCTCCACTTCAGATACCACCTATCACAGGTACCTTACAAGAACATTACTTGGTGGAGTCAGGAAGATTGAGGCTATGAGCAAGATAGAGGACTCAACTTCACCAGCGACTCCAACCATGAGGTGCGACAATTCTATTCTCATTATTCCAGAGGAAAGGAAGTCTCCAGATTATTCATCCGATTTACTTCATATCACCAACTAGAAAAAATAATAGAGGGAGAAAAGCATAAAAAAACTTTAACTATTTATCAAATTCCCCTATGGTACCCCGATGCCCTTCCCTGTCCCTCTTTTATACCCCAATCCCCCCTCTGTCCTTCTATTATACCCCAATCCCCCCTCTGTCCTTCTATTATACCCCAATCCTCCCTCTGTCCTTCTATTATACCCCAATCCCTCCTCTGTCCTTCTATTATACCCCAATCCTCCCCTCTGTCCTTCTATTATACCCCAATCCTCCCTCTGTCCTTCTATTATACCCCAATCCCCCCTCTGTCCTTCTATTATACCCCAATCCTCCCCTCTGTCCTTCTATTATACCCCAATCCCTCCTCTGTCCTTCTATTATACCCCAATCCCCCCTCTGTCCTTCTATTATATCCCAATCCCCCCTCTGTCCTTCTATTATATCCCAATCCCTCCTCTGTCCTTCTATTATACCCCAATCCTCCCCTCTGTCCTTCTATTATACCCCAATCCTCCCTCTGTCCTTCTATTATACCCCAATCCTCCCTCTGTCCTTCTATTATACCCCAATCCTCCCCTCTGTCCTTCTATTATACCCCAATCCTCCCCTCTGTCCTTCTATTATACCCCAATCCCTCCTCTGTCCTTCTATTATACCCCAATCCCCCCTCTGTCCTTCTATTATATCCCAATCCCCCCTCTGTCCTTCTATTATACCCCAATCCTCCCCTCTGTCCTTCTATTATACCCCAATCCTCCCCTCTGTCCTTCTATTATACCCCAATCCTCTCCTCTGTCCTTCTATTATACCCCAATCCTCTCCTCTGTCCTTCTATTATACCCCAATCCTCTCCTCTGTCCTTCTATTATACCCCAATCCCCCCTCTGTCCTTCTATTATACCCCAATCCCCCCTCTGTCCTTCTATTATACCCCAATCCCCCCTCTGTCCTTCTATTATACCCCAATCCCCCCTCTGTCCTTCTATTATACCCCAATCCCCCCTCTGTCCTTCTATTATACCCCAATCCTCCCTCTGTCCTTCTATTATACCCCAATCCCCCCTCTGTCCTTCTATTATACCCCAATCCCCCCCTCTGTCCTTCTATTATACCCCAATCCCCCCCTCTGTCCTTCTATTATACCCCAATCCCCCCCTCTGTCCTTCTATTATACCCCAATCCCCCCCTCTGTCCTTCTATTATACCCCAATCCCCCCCTCTGTCCTTCTATTATACCCCAATCCCCCCCTCTGTCCTTCTATTATACCCCAATCCCCCCTCTGTCCTTCTATTATACCCCAATCCCCCCCTCTGTCCTTCTATTATACCCCAATCCTCCCTCTGTCCTTCTATTATACCCCAATCCCCCCTCTGTCCTTCTATTATACCCCAATCCCCCCTCTGTCCTTCTATTATACCCCAATCCCCCCTCTGTCCTTCTATTATACCCCAATCCCCCCTCTGTCCTTCTATTATACCTCAATCCCCCCTCTGTCCTTCTATTATACCCCAATCCCCCCTCTGTCCTTCTATTATACCCCAATCCTCCCCTCTGTCCTTCTATTATACCCCAATCCTCCCTCTGTCCTTCTATTATACCCCCGCCCCTTTCCCCCTTTTATTTTCTATCATTCACCCCGGTATTTCTTGGAGTGGAAGTAGAAGCCTCCTATCCTGGAACTGTGATGCAGTGCCAATACTAAACACCAGGTGGCAGCAGAGGCACGTGCTCAGATCTGCCCCCAGGTGGATTGTGTCCAGAAGCCCTCTGGTTGCAGGTTTAACCCTTAGTGAGCTAATTATGAGTGACAGTAAGTTAACCCCTTCCGTGCCAAGGTAATGGAAGAGCCCAGATGCCCCAAGAGGCTGCTAAGTGAACCTGTGAGGACAGAAATATGGAGGCTGCCATCCCCTATACTGGTATTACTGACTCCGAACAAGCATGCAGCCAGTGTTACCATGTTCCAATAGCTGAGGGGTAATATGTGAGTCTGGAGGGATTTCCGTGTAGCACCCTGGGAGTTAGTTAGGGAGCTCCTCACCCAATTCCTTGTCACATAGAAGGGGAGAGTGAAAAAAGACACAAGTCCATCCAGTCCAATCTATGTGTGTGATTATATGTCATATTACATTATATATCTCTGTATGTTGTGTGATTATATGTCATATTACATTATATATCCCTGTATGTTGTGTGATTATATGTCATATTACATTATATATCCCTGTATGTTGTGTGATTATATGTCATATTACATTATATATCCCTGTATGTTGTGTGATTATATGTCATATTACATTATATATCTCTGTATGTTGTGTGATTATATGTCATATTACATTATATATCCTGTATGTTGTGTGATTATATGTCATATTACATTATATATCTCTGTATGTTGTGTGATTATATGTCATATTACATTATATATCCTGTATGTTGTGTGATTATATGTCATATTACATTATATATCTCTGTATGTTGTGTGATTATATGTCATATTACATTATATATCTCTGTATATTGTGGTCATTCAGGTGATTATCTAATAGTTTCTTGAAGCTATCAATGCTCCCCGCTGAGACCACCGCCTGTGGAAGGGAATTCCACATCCTTGCCGCTCTTACAGTAAAGAACCCTCTACGTAGTTTAAGGTTAAACCTCTTTTCTTCTAATTTTAATGAGTGGCCACGAGTCTTATTAAACTCTCTTCTGCGAAAAAGTTTTATCCCTATTGTGGGGTCACCAGTCCGGTATTTATATATTGTGGGGTCACCAGTCCGGTATTTATATATTGTGGGGTCACCAGTCCGGTATTTATATATTGTGGGGTCACCAGTCCGGTATTTGTATATTGTGGGGTCACCAGTCCGGTATTTGTATATTGTGGGGTCACCAGTCCGGTATTTGTATATTGTGGGGTCACCAGTCCGGTATTTATATATTGTGGGGTCACCAGTCCGGTATTTGTATATTGTGGGGTCACCAGTCCGGTATTTATATATTGGGGGGTCACCAGTCCGGTATTTATACATTGAAATCATAGGCGTGCACAAGGGGTGTACCAGGTGTGCCCTAATCCTGGGGGTTGGCAACCTGTCAATGGTGGGCAGGCGACAGGTAAACCACAACCCTTCTTTACCGACCCTCAGAACCTGGACAGGAAGTGGCGTGGGTGGAATTTAGTGGAACCAATCTGTATTTTCCTCCTGCAGCATCTGAAAGTAGGCTTCTCCTCTCCCTTTTGTCAACATTCAGCTGCCACAGGAGGAAAATATAAGGGATTGGTACTAATATATGCCACCCCTCATTTCCCTGACCTTCTTCCTTCTGTTGCCTGGGTCTCCTATGTGCTCCCCCTTCCTCCCATTGTTTCAGGATGGAGAGCGAGGAAGAGGCCAGTAAATGTGTCGAATTCCTTCTCTGTCTCAAACAGAACCCGTCAGGGATGCCCCCCTATCCCCGCTCATATTCATCCTTACTATGGAACCAATGATCCGCAGATTAAGAGACGACCCGGATGTCAAAGGCATTAACATTGGTGATAACCACTATAAATTAGCAGCCTATGCGGGTGACGTTTTACTCTTCCTCACGGACCCTATAGTCACTATCCCCAATCTTCTTAAAGATTTCTCTTTATTCAAAACCTTGTCAAACCTTCAAATTAACTTTACAAAATCGAAAGCACTGAACATCTCCCTACCAGCCACACTGGTCACCCAATGCAAACAGAACTTCCCCTTTACATGGGAATCACAAGACATTACATACCTGGGCATCAAAATACCTACTAAACTACAGGATCTCTACAAGAGAAACTTCCAACCCGCGCTTCAAAACATACAAGCTGATTTAAATAAATGGCATTTCGGGTCCTTCTCCTGGTTGGGTAGGACAGCCATATTAAAAATGAATGTACTGCCCAGACTTCTTTACCTTTTTCAGGCAATCCCCATAAAGCTACCCACCTCCTTTTTTACATCATACAAGCGTATGTGCAGGACTTTTATCTGGGCGTCCAAGACCCCCCGACTAAGCTGGGATAGGCTAGTACTCCCCAAGCTATTAGGGGGCCTTGGCCTCCCCAACATTCAAAAATACCACTGGGCATGTCATCTAACTAGGATTGTAGATTGGCATCTGCATCGTTCCAATAAAGCCTGGATTACACTTGAGGACTCTTTCACTAAAACCCCGCTGTCACATCTACCCTGGATCAATCACAACTCCATTCCTAGAGATTTGGTGACACATCCCTTTATTGGAGCCACATTGTCCCACCTTAAATTAGCCGGCAAAGCACTCGATTACACACCGCACCCAGGCCCTATGACCCCTTTGGTCCATAATCCTGACTTCCTGCCAGGCCTTGCCTTAAGAGATCTGCACAGGGAATCATGCACAGCCCCCATCAGGGCACACCACTTCTTCCAAAATGGTGAACTCCTCCCCCACCAAGCCATGGCAGCCAAACTCACTGAATACAACATCCCCTTTTACAAGTACCTACAATTAAGACACTTTTTTACTGACGCCAAAACCATCTCACTGTGGTACCGAGAGCGTACACCCTTTGAATTGTTATGTGATAGTTCAGAACCCCAACGTCATGTGATCTCTACTGTTTACACATTCTTATTTTCAAATTGCAAAAATAAAGATGATAAGCTTATCCGTCGTTGGGAATCAGAACTGTCTATAGACTTAACCTCCACTGAATGGGAACGTATACACAACCATATTCATAAGGGCTCCATTAATGTATCCACCCAGGAAAACAGATACAAAATATTCACCAACTGGTATAGGACACCTGATAAGATCCACAAAATGCACCCCTCGGTCCCCCCGACATGCTGGCGTTGCAATGCGGCGCTTGGCACCCTCATTCATATCTGGTGGGAATGTCCTCTTATCATACCGTACTTGACGGAAATTCACCGCCTTATCACCCAAATGACCTCTTACGCCCCAGACTTCACTCCGGCCCAATACATGCTCCATCACACCTCCATGCCCCTCTCCTCCTACAAAAAATCCCTTACCCTACACCTTATCAATGCAGCCAACCTCTGTGTCCCGGTTCACTGGAGGAGTTCCACACCACCCACAGTGGCTGAATGGTTCAAAAGAGTCGATAGAACGGCCGAGATGGAAAAACTCATTTACCAAGCAAAAGACAATCCCACAAAATTTAATACAACATGGGCTTGCTGGTTACACTTTAGAGTTTCCTCTCCGCAGATCATTCCGCCCGGTGACCCAACCTCTCAGCCATGATCGATACTGATCTGTCACAGAGACGTCATAGTGTCTGGCTGATCGTGTCCTCCCTCTGTCCATACCCTTCCTCCGTCCACACCCTTCCTCCGTCCACACCCTTCCTCCGTCCATACCCTCCCACCGTCCATACCCTCCCTCCGTCCATACCCTTCCTCCGTCCATACCCTTCCTCCGTCCACACCCTTCCTCCGTCCATACCCTCCCACCGTCCATACCCTCCCTCCGTCCATACCCTCCCTCCGTCCATACCCTTCCTCCGTCCATACCCTTCCTCCGTCCATACCCTCCCTCCGTCCATACCCTTCCTCCGTCCATACCCTTCCTCCGTCCATACCCTCCCACCGTCCATACCCTCCCTCCGTCCATACCCTTCCTCCGTCCATACCCTTCCTCCGTCCACACCCTTCCTCCGTCCATACCCTCCCTCCGTCCACACCCTCCCTCCGTCCACACCCTCCCTCCGTCCACACCCTCCCTCCGTCCATACCCTCCCCCCGTCCATACCCTTCCTCCGTCCATACCCTTCCTCTACCCTTCCTCCATCCATACCCTCCCCCTGTCCATACCCTTCCTCCATCCATACCCTCCCCCTGTCCATACCCTCCCTCCGTCCATACCCTCCCTCCGTCCATACCCTTCCTCTACCCTTCCTCCGTCCATACCCTTCCTCCATCCATACCCTCCCCCTGTCCATACCCTCCCTCCGTCCATACCCTCCCTCCGTCCATACCCTTCCTCTACCCTTCCTCCGTCCATACCCTTCCTCCATCCATACCCTCCCCCTGTCCATACCCTTCCTCCATCCATACCCTTCCTCCGTCCATACCCTTCCTCTTACCCAATTGATCCTCACCGATCATACTTAGGCGATCTCCACACCCTCTCAACCTGATACCAACATAACTCCTTTACTGTTCCGGCAGGAGCTCCTCCCCACACACTGACCCCTCCTCCCCACACACCGACTCCTCCCCCACACACCGACTCCTCCTCCCCACACACCGACTCCTCCTCCCCACACACCCTAATGGTTTCTGGTCTCCTTAACCCCCCCACTCCTAGACAAGATATTATTATTACGGAGCTGCCTCTCAATCATATGGGTACCGAATAGGTTTAAAACCACACACATTACTACACATGGCCCCCACCCATTCACAGTTAGGACCCTTTAGGGGTGAATGGGTTTAAGGGTGGCTTTGATCGGTACATAACATTACCCCGATTGGACCCCTACCCCCACACCAACCCCTCCTCCCCCCCACACCAACCCCTCCTCCCCCCTCACCGACCCCTCCCCCCACACCAACCCCTTCTCCATCACACGGAGATGCTTAATGATCCTTAGTTTATACACTTGTTAATTAGAGTATTCCCGCTTTACCATAGGAATACTTTACTGGGTCAGAACTTCACCTCCATCACTAATACAGAAGTCACCTAGTAAGAGGCTCAGATGGCCGTATTTTGAACTTGTTCTTTCATTTCTGCTTTATTTATCGATTGTATGACTTATTGATTGTATGACTTATTGATTGTATGACTTATTGATTGTATTAACAGCTTCTGTTTCAATGTATACCAGATAACTGTGACTTTATGTATATCTGAAAAATTTTAATAAACATTTATTGAAAAAAAAAGAAAATGTCAAATGCACACGTGTTGGAGCTTTGGGGTGCACACCTATGATTGAAATCATATCCCCTCTCAAGCGTCTCTTCTCCAGAGAGAATAAGTTCAGAGCTCACAACCTTTCCTCATAACTAAGATCCTCCAGACCCTTTATTAGCTTTGTTGCCCTTCTTTGTACTCGCTCCATTTCCAGTACATCCTTCCTGAGGACTGGTGCCCAGAACTGGACAGCATACTCCAGGTGCGGCCGGACCAGAGTCTTGTAGAGCGGGAGAATTATCGTTTTATCTCTGGAGTTGATCCCCTTTTTAATACCAATATTCTGTTTGCTTTATTAGCAGCAGCTTGGCATTGCATGTCATTGCTGAGCCTATCATCTACTAGGACCCCCAGGTCCTTTTCCATCCTAGATCCCCCCAGAGGATCTCCCCCCAGTCTATAGATTGCATTCAGTTTTTTACCACCCAAATACATTATTTTACATTTTTCTACATTGAACCTCATTTGCCATGTAGTCGCCCCTCCCCCATTCATTTGTTCAGGTCTTTTTGCAAGATTTCCATATCCTGTGGAGAAGTTATTGCCCTGCTTAGCTTAGTATCGTCTGCAAATACAGAGATTGAACTGTTTATCCCATCCTCCAGATCATTTATGAACAAATTAAATAGGATTGGTCCCAGCACAGAACCCTGGGGGACCCCACTACCCACCCCTGACCATTCTGAGTACTCCCCATTTATCACCACCCTCTGAACTCGCCCTTGTAGCCAGTTTTCAATCCATGAACTCCCTAGACTTGTGCGACTCGTTTCGTAATAAATCTAAATTCGGCCGAATTTTGCATCCTTCAGACATTCAGATGCATCCAAATGTCCGAATAAAAAAATAACGAATTTCAACGAATACAAAAGAAATTATAACGAATGAATTTGACATGACTCAGTAATTTGTTAAAGATCTAATCAAACAAAAAGGTCAACTTAAAGTAAATCTTCCAGTCCAATCAGCTGATGAGTTTTGTGCTGGAGGTTGGATTCCTGAGATTCCTGAGATTCCTGAGATTCCTGAGAAGTGAGTGAGAAGGATATTGGAGCCGAGGAGAAGAGATATTGTCATTGTGTGTTAAAAGATTCAATAAACAAACGACTTTCCAAACTACAAATCATTATCACCAATATATATAAATAAATATTGAATTTCAACAAATACCAACGAAATTATAGCGGATATAATGAATGAATTCGACAAGATAACGAATATCGACACTCTACCAATAATAACGAATTATCCCAAAACGTATTAACGTAACAAAACGAATATAACAGAAGGAAATTATGTATTTTACGAATGACAACGAACCAAAACGAAGCAAATGTTTCCGTTGTGCACAAGTCTAGTACCGATGGTCCATGGGTAGCCACCATCGTTCATTGGTCAGAGATCCATTGATTTCTCCCGAAGTTTGGCCTTGTTGTACTTTTATCTTCTACAGCTAGGTGGCCGAGCACTTGGTGGTACTGGTTATGAGAAGGACAACTCAAGGTCAGGTTATGGGTATATGGGGGTATCTCAGCCAATGGCATAGCTCCTAACTGTCCCGGATTTCGAGGGACAGTCCCTGATTTGGAGAAATGTCCATCTGTCCCTCTTTCCTCCTCATTTGTCCCTCATTTTGGTCTGATTTATATAGTTGTATATAAAATGTATTTTTTTATCTTTCAAAAAGTGTTTTCCAGAGCTAAACCTTTCATCCGATTTCTAAATTGCTGCATTTGTAAATTCCAAAAGCCAATATAAAGGAATAGTAAATGGTAAAAAAAGCACTTGTGGGTTTAAACAATCTTGTTTTTTGTACAATTCTCCTTAAGGGGCGTGGCAAGGGGTGTGTCTTATGCCTGAATACTTTTGCTGGTAGGTGTCCCTCATCCCCATCTCAAAAAGTTGGGAGGTGTGCAATGGGCGGGGGTTTTCTTGAATCCCTTGGATTAATGGGAGAGCCTATATCTTTGGGTGGAATCAGGTGATCGATGTTCTGTGCCACTTGGACTGGCGTCAGGGTGGACGAGTGTCGTTTGCACCAAGGATGCTAGGCCAGAGATTGAGCCTATCCCGGGGGCATCGGGCTGCCAGGCTGTCTGAGGACCTATCCAGAGGTAAGAGAGCAGCGCAGGGTTGGGATTGCAGCTTTCAGTCCAACCAAAAGTGACGGTTCTGCCAGCCAGAGAACCTGTTGCCACGAAGGGATCAATCACCTTTACCAGGGACAGTGAGTAACTGAAGAAAGTACCGGAGCAGTATTCTCACCAACCAGGGACGGTGGAGAATTGGGAAACTTCAGGCGGTGATGAAGTCAGGGATCCAACCAGCAGAGATGACTCTTGTAGGAGCAGCCTTGTGTGTCAAGCCAGGGACTGAGCCGGCCTGTGAAGTGAAGCTTGAAGATATCCGAAGTGCCAAGCTAGGGACCCAGCAGGGAAGTATGGGTGACACTTGAGGGACATAGCACTGCAAAAGCCTTGAGGAGCTTACGGGATTCAGAGTTAGTGAATCAGAGGGTCCAGTTTGAGACCAGGAGCTCATGTACTGTGACATACTGAAGCAGAGCATGATCTCCACCCTTCAGAGACTGGACCGCAGGGCAGTATTCCAACATAACGACCCCAAACACACCTCCAAGACACCACTGCCTTGCTAAAGAAGCTGAGGGTAAAGGTGATGGACTGGCCAAGCATGTCTCCAGACCTAAACCCTATTGATCATCTGTGGGACATCCTCAAACGGAAGGTGGAGGAGCGCAAGGTCTCTAACATCCACCAGCTCTGTGATGTCATCATGGAGGAGGGGAAGAGGACACCAGTGACAACCTGTGAAGCTCTGGTGACCTCCATGCCCAAGAGGGTTAAGGCAGTGATGGAAAATAATGGAGGCCACACAAAATATTGACACTTTGGGCCCAATTTGGAGATTTTCACTTAGGGGTGTACTGACTTTTGTTGCCAGCGGTTTAGACATTAATGGCTGTGTGTTGAGTTATTTTGAGGGGACAGTAAATTTACACTGTTATACAAGCTGTACACTCACTACTTTACATTGTAGACAAGTGTCATTTCTTCAGTGTTGTCACATGAAAAGATAGAAGAAAAGATCTACAAACATGTGACTGAGGGGTGTACTTACTTTTGTCAGATACTGTATATTAAGATTGGGGGTCTTTATATATCGGCACTGGGGGGAATTAAATATTGGGACTGGGGGGCATTAAGCATTGGTACTGGGGGGGGGGGCATTGGGCACTCTGCATCCCACAAACCAGGGCAGTCCAGATTCAGCACTTACAGACCGCCCATACTCTGTAACATGGACCCTCCAATTATCAAGGTGTCCCCCGATGTCTGGTAACATGGATACTCTCAATGCCTGAATATCGCTCGGTCTCTGGTGACCCGGTCTCGCTGTACGTCTGGTAAGTTGGTATTATTCTGCATCAGAAAACATGGCGGTCCTCTGTCTCTATGGTGACCGCCATATTGTCCTGTTGCCATGGTACTGGTGATGGGCCTCTTATCCAGCTTGTTGGTGAAGATTATCTGGGTCATGGAGTATCCAGCAGTGATTGGTCACCTCCAGTTGGGCTCGTTCTTGAAGGTCGAAGGTGTTTTGTGGATTCATAGTGTGACGGACCTGGCCGGGACAGAGGCTGTTGGAGAGGACTGGGTGCGGGCCTGTTGCCTTTTGATTATGGGCCCTAGCATTTGGGGGAATGGTGCTCTCTGTGAGCTGTATGCCTGGGGACCCTGGGGTTGGTGTTACTTTGGATTCAGCTCCATGTTCCCCCAAAAACACACAGACTCTGGGAACCCGTTATATGCCATATTAGAATGGTGACTGATTTATACCGTTGGGACTCGTACTGTTAAATGCTAATGTCATCAATTCTGCTATAATGTGTTTATTGTAAATAAGTCTAGTGTGGCTCTAAGAGTCTTTTCACCCATTGTTGTTTGTGTTAATTAAATGTGTGAAGCTCGGTGACCACAAGTCTGGGCGAAAGGTCATGTCTCAGTCACTGATGTCTGGGGATAGAGGTTCACCATCTCCTGTCCATGGAACCCAGAAGATGCTATCATTTCTGGACAGAGGTTAGCAGAGCTCTGCCCTGTTGTCAGCACTTCAGGTATGGGGACGGCAATCTCCGGATTTTCCACTGCCGATTCTCTGGCATGGTGCTGAACTTGTTCTAGCAGTTTCCTGTTTGCCCTTTCCAGATGCTGTTCCTTCCTTAGCAAATGGTCCAGATCAGGTTTGAGCTTTGAGACCCCTGCAAGACCGAGCATAGACTCTCTATAGTCTCTCAGGTCCTCAAGGTCAGGTTCCCCTTCATCGCCAAACATAAAAAGATCTGTAAGGTTCTCCCACAGCAATCCAGGGCCGCCAAAGTCATATCCCTCCGGAGAGCATTCTGTTGTCTCCCCTAAATATCCCTCCTCTGCGTGCCATTGCAGAGCCCGATAACGATTGTCCAGCTCTATCTCCTGCTGGACCAACCTGTCCAACTCAGTCACTCATTGCTCCTGGGGCTGCTCTCCCAGGAATGCCATCCGCAATGCCCGTTGGTCACTGGCCCGTTGCTCTTGGGTTGGAAAGCACTTGCCCTGTTTTATACCAGAGAGACGGAGGGCTGCAATCCAGAGCTCCACCTGAATTTGCTGCCTGAGCTCCAGGTATTCATCCTCAGACACAGTCCTGGTGTATGTTGAAAGGATGATCCGCAGCAGCCCCGGGAATTCTGATGCCAGGTCCATATCTCCGCTGGGGTGACTGAAGTCTGCTATGCTGATCTTGGATCCAGTTGGAGGTTTGGATGTCCCAGACTTCAGGAAGCTTTCCCGCTGCTTGCCACCAATGTCACGGAACGTCCCACACTCCGCTTGAGTGCTTCCGTCATATACCACTTCCTCCCAGTCTGTATACAGATATCAGATATTCCAACCTCTCTGAGCACAAAACAAGGCGACACTTGCTTCACTGCTAACATGGACTGTTTATTATGAATCAAAGTTACAAGACTTTATATGCTGTTGGAACCTCCTCTAACAATACAAATGTAACTTAATTAACATGAGCTAATTATCTAATCCTTTATACAGCCTAGGTGACTGAGACATGACCTTTCGCCCAGACTTGTGGTCACCGAGCTTCACACAGTTAATTAACACAAATAACAATGGGTGAAAAGACTCTTAGAGCCACACTAGACTTATTTACAATAAACACATTATAGCAGAATTGATGACATTAGCATTTAACAGTACGAGTCCCAACGGTATAAATCAGTCACCATTCTAATATGGCATATAAAGGGTTCCCAGAGTCTGTGTGTTTTGGGGGGACATGGAGCTGAATCCAAAGTAACACCAACCCCAGGGTCCCCAGGCATACAGCTCACAGAGAGCACCATTCCCCCAAATGCTAGGGCCCATAATCAAAAGGCAACAGGCCCACACCCAGTCCTCTCCAACAGCCTCTGTCCCGGCCAGGTCCGTCACATTAAATGTCACAGACCTAGCCAGAACAGAGGCTGTTGGAGAGGACTGTATGCAAGCCTGTTGCCTTTTGATTATGGGCCCTGGATTTTCAATGGATTCATTCTGTTGGGACACATCCTGTGAGGAGATGATGGTGTCATCAACCTGTGTTTATGTTAATTGAATGAGCTGATGACATTGTCCTCTATACAATGTAGGAGACGGGACGACTGCTATAACTGTGTCAAGCTCGGTGACCACAAGTCTGGGCGAAAGGTCATGTCTCAGTCACCTAGGCTGTATAAAGGATTAGATAATTAGCTCATGTTAATTAGGTTACGTTTGTATTGTTAGAGTAATCTTCTCCTGTGTATATAAGACTGTATTCTGGTTCTGAATAAAGTCAGTTCTTGGTAGCAACAAGCAAGTGTCACCTTGTTTGTGCTCAGAGAGGTTGGGATATCTGTATACAGACTGGGAGGAAGTGGTATATGACGGAAGCACTCAAGCGGAGTGTGGGACGTTCCGTGACATTGGTGGCAAGCAGCGGGAAAGCTTCCTGCAATCTGGGACATCCAAACTTCCATCTGGATCCAAGGTCCAGATAGCAGGAGAGGAGAGGTACAGATACCAGCCGCCATGGATGAGGAATTCAGAAGGAGGTTGCGAGAGATGCAGATACAGCACAGAGGACCAGTATCGGAGCAGGTCCTGCTGGGAAGGTGTGATTCTATTCGCTGCAAACTCTGGAAGGAAGCGCTAGCCCGTGAGCAGCGACACCAGGGAAAAGTTCTCCCCTCCATCGAGGAAAGGTACTGGTCGCAGTACGGACTGCGGGTGCGGTTTTTGGGAGAAAAACCACACAAGAAGCAGACAGCTGAATTAAGCAGGCTGGTCTGGGCAGAGATAAAGCTGGATGAGAGCTACAGAGCCCTCCGGTGGCATGTATCCCAAGCATGTCCCTGGATAGCGGATGACAGCCCAACGGAAGGCTTAAGCTACGGTGGCCTGGGACTGTTGTTTGTGAAGCTGACAGGGGACCCTAACTTTGGGAGTGATTTGGAGCAGCGGGTGGACGAAATCATGGATTTCAGAGAAGGGCTACTCAACATTTCGGAAGTGCACTGGGCACAGGAAGATTTGGAGTTTCTGCCCGTTCAGGAATGGGAGCTAGAGATCGCCTACAGACGGCTGCTAGACATTGCTCAGTGCCAGGGCTGGGCTCCCTTTGCCTGGGACTATCAGGAAATACCAGTTGACAACCCTGAAATCCTGGCTGAAGAGTCGGCAATGTGGCAGAGCGATAGTGTGCTTTGCCAACCTGCCCCCGCAGCTATGGAGGCGGAGGTCTTATGGCGGATGCAGCAAGTGCTGACTGACCTTGATGATCCTGTTTCTGCATGGGATGATCTTGGATGGAGGAATGTGCCTGCCCAGCAGCATGCCAGAGAATCTGCAGTGGAAAATCTGGAGATTGCCATTCCCAAAGCTGAAGTGCTGACAACAGGGCAGAGCTCTGCTAACCTCTGCCCAGCACTGATGGCATCTTCTGAGTTCCACGGACAGGAAATGGTGAACCTCCATCCCCAGACACCAGTTGCAGAGACAGGGGATTTGATAGACTTTTCTGCTGAGGAAGAACCATCGGGTGAGCCCCCAGCAGAAGAGTTGGGATTAGGGCCAAACTTCATTGCGCTCTGCTCAGCACTGATGGCATCTTCTGAGTTCCACGGACAGGAGATGGTGAACCTCTATCCACAGACACCAGTTATAGAGGTAGGGGATTTAATAGACTTTTCTGCTGAGGAAGAACAACCTGATGAGCCTCCAGCAGAAGAGCTGCTATTGGGGCCAAACTTCACTGTGCTCTGCCCAGCACCAACAGCAGTATCTGTGGAGTTACAAGGAACTTCCCCAGTTGAAGCACCAGCAACCGGGCAGAGTGCTACCAACCTCTGGCCATCACCTGCAACAACTACAGAGTTCCAGGGAGGTGGGGCAGTCGGCCTCTCTCCCCAACAGGTAGCCAGAGCAGATGGTGTGGGGTTTCCAGCAGAAGGGCTGGCAACAGGGCCGAGGACTGCTGGACTCTGTCCTCAACTAACAGAGGATGGATTTCCTGTGAAGGTGGATGGGACTTCAGTCTCCACCTGTATACCCCAAGGATGGAGGGCAGTGGGCCCAGATCCCCAACAGCATGACAGAGTGAGCCCAGACACCCTGTCTTCTCTCCAGCGGCAGAAAGGATTCCAGGGAGAAGAGCCAGTCCGGGCCTCTCCCCAGCGGCAGATATGTTCTCTGAGAGAGGTAGAGGTTGGCTGGGTGAGTAATACTCTGTTTGGAACAATTTGTTTGGGGTACTGTGTGGGTACAGGCAGTAGAGGACTGGAACTATGGACTAACTTCGGAGTCAACCCGTCTGGGGTCTCCTCCTGTGTTAGTCTCCTGCCGAAAGGGGAGAAATGTCACAGACCTAGCCGGGACAGAGGCTGTTGGAGAGGACTGTATGCAAGCCTGTTACCTTTTGATTATGGGCCCTGGATTTTCAATGGATTCATTCTGTTGGGACACATCCTGTGAGGAGATGCTGGTGTCATCAACCTGTGTTTATGTTAATTGAATGAGCTAATGACATTGTCCTCTATACAATGTAGGAGACGGGACGACTGCTATAACTGTGTGAAGCTCGGTGACCACAAGTCTGGGCGAAAGGTCATGTCTCAGTCACCTAGGCTGTATAAAGGATTAGATAATTAGCTCATGTTAATTAGGTTACGTTTGTATTGTTAGAGTAATCTTCTCCTGTGTATATAAGACTGTATTCTGGTTCTGAATAAAGTGAGTTCTTGGTAGCAACAAGCAAGTGTCGCCTTGTGTTGTGCTCAGAGAGGTTGGGATATCTGTATACAGACTGGGAGGAAGTGGTATATGACGGAAGCACTCAAGCGGAGTGTGGGACGTTCCGTGACACATCGAATGAATAGATCCGGTTCAAGGCTCAGGCGATTTCAGAGTGGTCTTCCCGTAGTCATGCTTTGTTCTGGATGGTAGGTGGCCAATCACAATCTAGAAGTGGCCTCAAGGTGCACCTCGGACGCCCCTCACACTTTCTATAATAATTGTTTCATTGAATGTAACTTCTAATTCATCAGACAATATAAAAAGGACGCAAAGCTGGGACGATCGTTGAGCGCCCGGAGACCACAATGACCTTCCCCCACCAAGCTCAGCTCGGCTCTTCACAAATACAATGAGAGGGAGCGATGCAGTCAGAAGAGGTGAGGAGCAGTAATGGGCGCAGGCGGGTCCGATATTTCTGTGTCTACATACGGGGGGTGGGAATCAGGTTAGTGGCATCCATAGGGAGCCATGACCCTACCAGATTGTCACATTGGGGCTCATCCTCAACACCTGGAACAAAGCAGGTGACATTCTTCCAGTGACAGTGTGGCAATGATGTCATGTTGGGCGTCTCTGCATCACCCTGGCCCCACTAAAGGGGTCCTGGGCTCCATTACTACCCATTTCCCAGTGGTGGTCCCATGATCTAGTATAGGGGTCCCGGGCCCCATTACTACCCATTTCCCAGTGGTGGTCCCATTATCTACTATAGGGGTCCCAGGCCCCATTACTACCCATTTGCCAGTGGTGGTCCCATTATCTACTATAGGGGTCCCAGGCCCCATTACTACCCATTTCCCAGTGGTGGCCCCATTATCTACTATAGGGGTCCCAGGCCCCATTACTACCCATTTCCCAGTGGTGGTCCCATGATCTACTATAGGGGTCCCGGGCCCCATTACTACCCATTTCCCAGTGGTGGTCCCATTATCTACTATAGGGGTCCCAGGCCCCATTGCTACCCATTTCCCAGTGGTGGTCCCATTATCTACTATAGGGGTCCCAGGCCCCATTACTACCCATTTCCCAGTGGTGGCCCCATTATCTACTATAGGGGTCCCAGGCCCCATTACTACCCATTTCCCAGTGGTGGTCCCATGATCTAGTATAGGGGTCCCGGGCCCCATTACTACCCATTTCCCAGTGGTGGTCCCATTATCTACTATAGGGGTCCCAGGCCCCATTACTACCCATTTCCCAGTGGTGGTCCCATTATCTACTATAGGGGTCCCAGGCCCCATTACTACCCATTTCCCAGTGGTGGCCCCATTATCTACTATAGGGGTCCCAGGCCCCATTACTACCCATTTCCCAGTGGTGGTCCCATGATCTACTATAGGGGTCCCGGGCCCCATTACTACCCATTTCCCAGTGGTGGTCCCATTATCTACTATAGGGGTCCCAGGCCCCATTACTACCCATTTCCCAGTGGTGGCCCCATTATCTACTATAGGGGTCCCAGGCCCCATTACTACCCATTTCCCAGTGGTGGTCCCATGATCTACTATAGGGGTCCCGGGCCCCATTACTACCCATTTCCCAGTGGTGACCCCATAATCTACTATAGGGGGCCTGGGCTCCATTACTACCCATTTCCCAGTGGTGGTCCTATTATCTACTATAGGGGTTTGGGCTCCATTACTACCATTTCCCAGTGGTGGCCCAATTATCTACTATAGGGGACTCTGGGCTCCTTTACTACCTATTTCCCAGTGGTGGTCCAGTTATCAACTATAGGGGACCCAGGCCTCATTACTACCCATTTCCCAGTGGTGGCCTCATCTACTACGGGGGTCCGGGCCCCATTAGTACCCATTTCCAAGTGGTGGCCCCATCATCATTTACTATAGGAGACTTTGCTGGATTGTACATTATGTTCCCAATGTTATGAGAGCTGAGATTGGAGATCACAGACAGTTCTTATTTCAGGCCTCGGGTACAGTGTAGGGCAGGAGGGGGTTATATGTCATTTCATATATCTGATGGATGTAGAGCCCCCAATCAGGTGCCTCATCCCCCCCTCCCCCGTCCCCTCTCCGGGTGTGAAGGGCGCGCGTGCCTCGGAATGCCGCCGAGTAACAAAGTCATTTCTCCGCCGATCCGACTCAACTCATCAGTTCAGAAATTTTAATTAAGAACTTCAACCTGTTTCGGCTGCTCTGACTTCCTGCTGGAAACGGCCGACAATGCGGGGTCTGCAGAGGGGGCTGGGGGGAGCGTCTGATTGGTGGACCATGGCAGAAGAATCATCTGACCTCTCAGGTTCCACAAGGTGAAGCCTCCTGTGATATCTTCTATGTGCCAAAGATCTGACCCTGATCATCCTGAATGTGTATGGGGGACGTACAATCCCAGAGCTGGAGGTCTGACACCCGATGTGATCCCTACCCAACCCTAGATGTGATTCCCTACCCAACCCTAGATGTGATTCCCTACCCGCCCCTAGACGTGATTCCCTACCCGCCCCTAGACGTGATTCCCTACCCGCCCCTAGACGTGATCCCTACCCGCCCCTAGATGTGATTCCCTACCCGCCCCTAGACGTGATTCCCTACCCGCCCCTAGACGTGATCCCTACCCGCCCCTAGACATGATCCCTAGACGTGATTCCTACCTGCCCCTGGATGTGATTCCCTACCCGCCCCTAGACGTGATTCCCTACCCGCCCCTAGACGTGATTCCCTACCCGCCCCTAGACATGATCCCTACCCGCCCCTAGACATGATCCCTAGACGTGATTCCCTACCCGCCCCTAGACATGATCCCTACCCGCCCCTAGACGTGATTCCCTACCCGCCCCTAGACATGATCCCTACCCGCCCCTAGACATGATCCCTAGACGTGATTCCCTACCCGCCCCTAGACGTGATTCCCTACCCGCCCCTAGACGTGATTCCCTACCCGCCCCTAGACATGATCCCTACCCGCCCCTAGACATGATCCCTAGACGTGATTCCCTACCCGCCCCTAGACATGATCCCTACCCGCCCCTAGACATGATCCCTAGACGTGATTCCCTACCCGCCCCTGGACGTGATTCCCTACCCGCCTCTAGACGTGATTCCCTACCCGCCGCTGGACGTGATTCCCTACCCGCCCCTAGACATGATCCCTAGACGTGATTCCCTACCCGCCCCTGGACGTGATCCCTACCCGCCCCTAGACATGATCCCTAGACGTGATTCCCTACCCGCCCCTAGACGTGATCCCTACCCGCCCCTAGACGTGATCCCTACCCACCCCTAGACATGATCCCTAGACGTGATTCCCTACCCGCCCCTAGACGTGACCCCTATCCGCCCCTAGACATGATCCCTAGACGTGATTCCCTACCCGCCCCTGGAAGTGATTCCCTACCCGCCCCTGGACGTGATTCCCTACCCGCCCCTAGACGTGATTCCCTACCCGCCCCTAGACGTGATTCCCTACCCGCCCCTAGACGTGATTCCCTACCCGCCCCTTGACGTGATTCCCTACCCGCCGCTGGACGTGATTCCCTACCCGCCCCTGGACGTGATCCCTACCCGCCCCTGGACATGATCCCTACCCGCCCCTAGACATGATCCCTAGACGTGATTCCCTACCCGCCCCTAGACGTGATCCCTACCCGCCCCTAGACATGATCCCTACCCGCCCCTAGACATGATCCCTAGACGTGATTCCCTACCCGCCCCTAGACGTGATCCCTATCCGCCCCTAGACGTGATCCCTATCCGCCCCTAGACATGATCCCTAGACGTGATTCCCTACCCGCCGCTGAACGTGATTCCCTACCCACCCCTGGACATGATTCCCTACCCGCCCCTGGACGTGATTCCCTACCTGCCCCTGGACGTGATTCCCTACCCGCCCCTAGACGTGATTCCCTACCCGCCCCTAGACGTGATTCCCTACCCGCCCCTTGACGTGATTCCCTACCCGCCCCTGGACGTGATTCCCTACCCGCCCCTAGACGTGATTCCCTACCCGCCCCTAGACGTGATCCCTACCCGCCCCTAGACATGATCCCTAGACGTGATTCCCTACCCGCCCCTGGACGTGATTCCCTACCCGCCCCTAGACATGATCCCTACCCGCCCCTAGACGTGATTCCCTACCCGCCCCTGGACGTGATTCCCTACCCGCCTCTAGACGTGATTCCCTACCCGCCCCTGGACGTGATTCCCTACCCGACCCTAGACATGATCCCTAGACATGATTCCCTACCCACCCCTGGAATGGATTTCCTACCCGCCCCTAGACGTGATTCCCTACCCGCCCCTAGACGTGATTCCCTACCAGCCCCTAGATGTGATTCCCTACCCGCCCCTAGACGTGATTCCCTACCCGCCCCTAGACGTGATTCCTTACCCGCCCCTAGACGTGATTCCCTACCTGCCCCTAGACGTGATTCCCTACCAGCCCCTAGATGTGATTCCCTACCCGCCCCTAGACATGATCCCTAGACATGATTCCCTACCCGCCCCTAGACGTGATTCCCTACCCGCCCCTAGACATGATCCCTAGACATGATTCCCTACTCGCCCCTAGACGTGATTCCCTACCCGCCCCTAGACATGATCCCTAGACATGATTCCCTACCCGCCCCTAGACATGATCCCTAGACATGATTCCCTACCCGCCCCTAGACGTGATTCCCTACCCGCCCCTAGACATGATCCCTAGACATGATTCCCTACCCGCCCCTAGACATGATCCCTAGACATGATTCCCTACCCGCCCCTAGACGTGATTCCCTACCCGCCCCTAGATGTGATTCCCTAACCGCTCCTAGACGTGATCCCTACCCGCCCCTAGACATGATCCCTAGACGTGATTCCCTACCCGCCCCTAGACGTGATTCCCTACCCGCCCCTAGATGTGATTCCCTAACCGCTCCTAGACGTGATCCCTACCCGCCCCTAGACATGATCCCTAGACGTGATTCCCTACCCGCCCCTAGACGTGATTCCCTACCCGCCCCTAGACGTGATTCAACTACCCGCCCCTAGACGTGATTCAACTACCCGCCCCTAGACGTGATCCCTTACCCGCCCCTAGACGTGATCCCTATCTGCCCCTAGACGTGATCCCTATCTGCCCCTAGACACAATCCCGCTCCATGTGTATTAAGGACTCGTAGACATTGAAGGGCAGATATGACTCCCCCTAGTCACTGATCCCAGCCATTGTAGGATTGTACCAGAAGTCTCTGGAGAACGGTGGGGGAGGTGCACTCCAGTAGTCTAATGTGTCCATTCATTTCCTATTTTATCCTGATGGTTATGGATGATGAGGCCAGGAGGCCAGCTTGGTCTTCATCTATCATAAGAGCAGTCCTTCAAGAATGGCCAGGCTGGAAGGAATCATACACCACAGGTCCTCTTCACAGCCATCCCATATCTGGGTAGCATGAGGAAATTCCAGAAGAGGAAACCGGGAGGAAGTGGCGATTTGAGGAAACTCAAGAAAAGGAAACATCAATTATGGGTTCTGCAGGTGATGGAAGGGGAAAGAGGCAACTCCAGAAAAGGGAAAAAGAGAGTGAAGGAACTCCAGAGGGCGGAATGAGAATGAGGAACCAGAAGAGTAAAAGGGAGAGGGAACTCGGGAAGAGAGAGCAGAAGCGGGGGAACTCAGGAAGAGAGAGCGGGAGCGGGGGAACTCGGGAAGAGAGAGCGGGGGAACTCGGGAAGAGAGAGCGGGGGAACTCGGGAAAAGAGCGAGAGCGGGGAACTCGGGAAGAGAGAGCGGGGGAACTCGGGAAGAGAGAGCGGGGGAACTCGGGAAGAGAGCGAGAGCGGGGAACTCAGGAAGAGAGAGCGGGAGTGGGGGAACTCTGGAAGAGAGCGAGAGCGGGGAACTCGGGAAGAGAGAGCGGGGGAACTCGGGAAGAGAGCGAGAGCGGGGAACTCGGGAAGAGAGAGCGGGGGAACTCGGGAAGAGAGAGCGGGGGAACTCGGGAAGAGAGCGAGAGCGGGGAACTCAGGAAGAGAGAGCGGGAGTGGGGGAACTCTGGAAGAGAGCGAGAGCGGGGAACTCGGGAAGAGAGAGCGGGAGTGGGGGAACTCTGGAAGAGAGCGAGAGCGGGGAACTCGGGAAGAGAGAGCGGGAGTGGGGGAACTCGGGAAGAGAGAGCGGGGAACTCGGGAAGAGAGAGCGGGAGCGGGGGAACTCGGGAAGAGAGAGCGGGGGAACTCGGGAAAAGAGAGCGGGGGAACTCGGGAAGAGAGCGAGAGCGGGGAACTCGGGAAGAGAGAGCGGGAGTGGGGGAACTCTGGAAGAGAGCGAGAGCGGGGAACTCGGGAAGAGAGAGCGGGAGTGGGGGAACTCGGGAAGAGAGAGCGGGGAACTCGGGAAGAGAGAGCGGGAGTGGGGGAACTCGGGAAGAGAGAGCGGGGAACTCGGGAAGAGAGAGCGGGGGAACTCGGGAAAAAAGAGCGGGGAACTCGGGAAGAGAGAGCGGGAGCGGGGGAACTCGGGAAGAGAGAGCGGGAGCGGGGGAACTCGGGAAGAGAGAGCGGGGGAACTCGGGAAAAGAGAGCGGGGGAACTCGGGAAGAGAGAGTGGGAGCGGGGGAACTCGGGAAAAGAGAGCGGGGGAACTCGGGAAGAGAGAGCGGGAGCGGGGGAACTCGGGAAGAGAGAGCGGGGGAACTCGGGAAAAGAGAGCGGGGGAACTCGGGAAGAGAGAGCGGGAGCAGGGGTACTCGGGAAGAGAGAGCGAGAGAACTCGGGAAGAGAGAGCGGGGGAACTCGGGAAGAGAGAGGGGGAGCGGGGGAATTTGGGAAGAGAGAGCGGGAGAGGGAGAACTCGAGAAGAGAGAATTTTTGATATTGTGTACAATGTAATTAGTGGTGACTTGTTAAACTCCCGGGGTAATCTCGGTGTCATCCACCTCCGGTGTCCCGGTGACTCCCCGGGGTAATGTCGGTGTCATCCTCCTCCGGTGTCCCAGTGACTCCCCGGGGTAATCTCGGTGTCATCCTCCTCCGGTGTCCCGGTGACTCCCCGGGGTAATCTCGGTGTCATCCTCCTCCGGTGTCCCGGTGACTCCCCGGGGTAATCTCGGTGTCATCCTCCTCCGGTGTCCCGGTGACTCCCTGGGGTAATGTCGGTGTCATCCACCTCCGGTGTCCCGGTGACATCTCGGTGTCATCCTCCTCCGGTGTCCCGGTGACTCCCCGGGGTAATCTCGGTGTCATCCTCCTCCGGTGTCCTGGTGACTCCCCGGGGTAATGTCGGTGTCATCCTCCTCCGGTGTCCCGGTGACTCCCCGGGGTAATCTCGGTGTCATCCTCCTCCGGTGTCCCGGTGACTCCCCGGGGTAATCTTGGTGTCATCTTCCTTCGGTGTCCCGGTGACTCCCAGGGGTAATGTCGGTGTCATCCACCTCCGGTGTCCCGGTGACTCCCCGGGGTAATGTCGGTGTCATCCTCCTCCGGTGTCCCGGTGACTCCCCGGGGTAATGTCGGTGTCATCCTCCTCCGGTGTCCCGGTGACTCCCCGGGGTAATCTCGGTGTCATCCTCCTCCGGTGTCCCGGTGACTCCCCGGGGTAATCTTGGTGTCATCCTCCTCCGGTGTCCCGGTGACTCCCCGGGGTAATGTCGGTGTCATCCACCTCCGGTGTCCCGGTGACTCCCCGGGGTAATGTCGGTGTCATCCTCCTCCGGTGTCCCGGTGACTCCCCGGGGTAATGTCGGTGTCATCCACCTTCGGTGACTCCCCGGGGTAATGTCGGTGTCATCCACCTTCGGTGACTCCCCAGGGTAATGTCGGTGTCATCCTCCTCCGGTGTCCCGGTGACTCCCCGGGGTAATGTCGGTGTCATCCACCTCCGGTGTCCCGGTGACTCCCCGGGGTAATGTCGGTGTCATCCTCCTCCGGTGTCCCGGTGACTCCCCGGGGTAATGTCGGTGTCATCCACCTCCGGTGTCCCGGTGACTCCCCGGGGTAATGTCGGTGTCATCCACCTCCGGTGTCCCGGTGACTCCCCGGGGTAATGTCGGTGTCATCCTCCTCCGGTGTCCCGGTGACTCCCCGGGGTAATGTCGGTGTCATCCACCTTCGGTGTCCCAGTGACTCCCCGGGGTAATCTTGGTGTCATCCTCCTCTGGTGTCCCGGTGACTCCCCGGGGTAATGTCGGTGTCATCCTCCTCCGGCGTCCCAGTGACTCCCCGGGGTAATCTCGGTGTCATCCTCCTCCGGTGTCCCGGTGACTCCCTGGGGTAATGTCGGTGTCATCCACCTCCGGTGTCCCGGTGACATCTCGGTGTCATCCTCCTCCGGTGTCCCGGTGACTCCCCGGGGTAATCTCGGTGTCATCCTCCTCCGGTGTCCCGGTGACTCCCCGGGGTAATGTCGGTGTCATCCTCCTCCGGTGTCCCGGTGACTCCCCGGGGTAATGTCGGTGTCATCCACCTTCGGTGACTCCCCGGGGTAATGTCGGTGTCATCCACCTTCGGTGACTCCCCAGGGTAATGTCGGTGTCATCCTCCTCCGGTGTCCCGGTGACTCCCTGGGGTAATGTCGGTGTCATCCACCTCCGGTGTCCCGGTGACATCTCGGTGTCATCCTCCTCCGGTGTCCCGGTGACTCCCCGGGGTAATCTCGGTGTCATCCTCCTCCGGTGTCCCGGTGACTCCCTGGGGTAATCTTGGTGTCATCCTCCTCCGGTGTCCCGGTGACTCCCCGGGGTAATCTCGGTGTCATCCACCTCCGGTGTCCCGGTGACTCCCCGGGGTAATCTCTGTGTCATCCACCTCCGGTGTCCCGGTGACTCCCCGGGGTAATGTCGGTGTCATCCTCCTCCGGTGTCCCGGTGACTCCCCGGGGTAATGTCGGTGTCATCCACCTTCGGTGACTCCCCGGGGTAATGTCGGTGTCATCCTCCTCCGGTGTCCCGGTGACTCCCCGGGGTAATGTCGGTGTCATCCACCTCCAGTGTCTCGGTGACTCCCCGGGGTAATCTTGGTATCATCCTCCTCCGGTGTCCCGGTGACTCCCCGGGGTAATCTTGGTGTCATCCACCTCCGGTGTCCCAGTGACTCCCCGGGGTAATGTCGGTGTCATCCTCCTCCGGTGTCCCGGTGACTCCCCGGGGTAATGTCGGTGTCATCCTCCTCCGGTGTCCCGGTGACTCCCCGGGGTAATGTCGGTGTCATCCTCCTCCGGTGTCCCGGTGACTCCCCGGGGTAATGTCGGTGTCATCCTCCTCCGGTGTCCCGTTGACTCCCCGGGGTAATGTCGGTGTCATCCACCTCCGGTGTTCCGGTGACATCTCGGTGTCATCCTCCTCCAGTGTCCCGGTGACTCCCTGGGGTAATCTCGGTGTCATCCTCCTCCGGTGTCCCGGTGACTCCCCGGGGTAATGTCGGTGTCATCCTCCTCCGGTGTCCCTGTGACTCCCCGGGGTAATCTCGGTGTCATCCTCCTCCGGTGTCCCGGTGACTCCCCGGGGTAATGTCGGTGTCATCCACCTCCGGTGTCCCGGCGACTCTCCGGGGTAATGTCGGTGTCATCCTCCTCCGGTGTCCCGGTGACTCCCCGGGGTAATGTCGGTGTCATCCTCCTCCGGTGTCCCGGTGACTCCACGGGGTAATGTCGGTGTCATCCACCTCCGGTGTCCCGGCGACTCTCCGGGGTAATGTCGGTGTCATCCACCTCCGGTGTCCCGGCGACTCTCCGGGGTAATGTCGGTGTCATCCACCTCCGGTGTCCCGGCGACTCTCCGGGGTAATGTCGGTGTCATCCACCTCCGGTGTCCCGGTGACATCTCGGTGTCATCCTCCTCCAGTGTCCCGGTGACTCCCCGGGGTAATGTCGGTGTCATCCTCCTCCGGTGTCCCGGTGACTCCCCGGGGTAATGTCGGTGTCATCCTCCTCCGGGTACCCGGTGACTCCCCGGGGTAATGTCGGTGTCATCCACCTCCGGTGTCCCGGCGACTCTCCGGGGTAATGTCGGTGTCATCCTCCTCCGGTGTCCCGGTGACTCCCCGGGGTAATGTCGGTGTCATCCTCCTCCGGTGTCCCGGTGACTCCCCGGGGTAATGTCGGTGTCATCCACCTCCGGTGTCCCGGCGACTCTCCGGGGTAATGTCGGTGTCATCCACCTCTGGTGTCCCGGCGACTCTCCGGGGTAATGTCGGTGTCATCCACCTCCGGTGTCCCGGTGACTCCCCGGGGTAATGTCGGTGTCATCCACCTCAGGTGTCCCGGTGACATCTCGGTGTCATGCTCCTCCGGTGTCCCGGTGACTCCCCGGGGTAATCTCGGTGTCATCCTCCTCCGGTGTCCCGGTGACTCCCCGGGGTAATGTCGGTGTCATCCTCCTCCGGTGTCCCGGTGACTCCCCGGGGTAATCTCGGTGTCATCCTCCTCCGGTGTCCCGGTGACTCCCTGGGGTAATGTCGGTGTCATCCACCTCCGGTGTCCCGGCGACTCTCCGGGGTAATGTCGGTGTCATCCACCTCCGGTGTCCCGGCGACTCTCCGGGGTAATGTCGGTGTCATCCTCCTCCGGTGTCCCAGTGACTCCCCGGGGTAATGTCGGTGTCATCCACCTCCGGTGTCCCGGTGACTCCCCGGGGTAATGTCGGTGTCATCCACCTTCGGTGTCCCAGTGACTCCCCGGGGTAATGTCGGTGTCATCCACCTCCGGTGTCCCGGTGACATCTCGGTGTCATCCTCCTCCAGTGTCCCGGCGACTCTCCGGGGTAATGTCGGTGTCATCCACCTCCGGTGTCCCGGCGACTCTCCGGGGTAATGTCGGTGTCATCCACCTCCGGTGTCCCGGCGACTCTCCGGGGTAATGTCGGTGTCATCCTCCTCCGGTGTCCCGGTGACTCCCCGGGGTAATGTCGGTGTCATCCACCTCTGGTGTCCCGGCGACTCTCCGGGGTAATGTCGGTGTCATCCACCTCCGGTGTCCCGGTGACATCTCGGTGTCATCCTCCTCCAGTGTCCCGGTGACTCCCCGGGGTAATGTCGGTGTCATCCTCCTCCGGTGTCCCGGTGACTCCCCGGGGTAATCTCGGTGTCATCCTCCTCCGGTGTCCCGGTGACTCCCCGGGGTAATGTCGGTGTCATCCACCTCCGGTGTCCCGGCGACTCCCCGGGGTAATGTCGGTGTCATCCTCCTCCGGTGTCCCGGTGACTCCCCGGGGTAATGTCGGTGTCATCCACCTCTGGTGTCCCGGCGACTCTCCGGGGTAATGTCGGTGTCATCCACCTCCGGTGTCCCGGTGACTCCCCGGGGTAATGTCGGTGTCATCCACCTCAGGTGTCCCGGTGACATCTCGGTGTCATCCTCCTCCGGTGTCCCGGTGACTCCCCGGGGTAATCTCGGTGTCATCCTCCTCCGGTGTCCCGGTGACTCCCCGGGGTAATGTCGGTGTCATCCTCCTCCGGTGTCCCGGTGACTCCCCGGGGTAATCTCGGTGTCATCCTCCTCCGGTGTCCCGGTGACTCCCTGGGGTAATGTCGGTGTCATCCACCTCCGGTGTCCCGGCGACTCTCCGGGGTAATGTCGGTGTCATCCACCTCCGGTGTCCCGGTGACTCCCCGGGGTAATGTCGGTGTCATCCACCTTCGGTGTCCCAGTGACTCCCCGGGGTAATGTCGGTGTCATCCACCTCCGGTGTCCCGGTGACTCCCCGGGGTAATGTCGGTGTCATCCTCCTACGGTGTCCCGGTGACTCCCCGGGGTAATCTCGGTGTCATCCTCCTCCGGTGTCCCGATGACTCCCCGGGGTAATGTCGGTGTCATCCACCTCCGGTGTCCCGGTGACATCTCGGTGTCATCCTCCTCCGGTGTCCCGGTGACTCCCCGGGGTAATCTCGGTGTCATCCTCCTCTGGTGTCCCGGTGACTCCCCGGGGTAATGTCGGTGTCATCCTCCTCCGGTGTCCCGGTGACTCCCCGGGGTAATGTCGGTGTCATCCACCTCTGGTGTCCCGGTGACATCTCGGTGTCATCCTCATCCGGTGTCCCGGTGACTCCCCGGGGTAATCTCGGTGTCATCCTCCTCCGGTGTCCCGGTGACTCCCCGGGGTAATGTCGGTGTCATCCTCCTCCGGTGTCCCGGTGACTCCCCGGGGTAATGTCGGTGTCATCCTCCTCCTGTGTCCCGGTGACTCTCCGGGGTAATGTCGGTGTCTTCCTCCTCCGGTGTCCCGGCGACTCTCCGGGGTAATGTCGGTGTCATCCACCTCCGGTGTCCCGGCGACTCTCCGGGGTAATGTCGGTGTCATCCACCTCCGGTGTCCCGGTGACTCCCCGGGGTAATGTCGGTGTCATCCTCCTCCGGGTACCCGGTGACTCCCCGGGGTAATGTCGGTGTCATCCAC